>NC_134846.1:14855976-15161225 GCF_965363235.1 Mytilus galloprovincialis
TAAATAAGGCGATTACTGTCAGAAATAGTTTGATGACCAAAGCAATTTGACTTCGTAAATAGCACAGCTGCAATATACACAAAAAATGTACAGTTAAGCAGAAACTCATTTTGATACCTGATTACAACACAATTTTTTTAGGTCAAGATGGATAAAAAAAAAAAAAACTCGGTGGAATTAGTCAATTATTTGTCAAAATAAAAATTACCCTTCTAATCTTGTTATATTTGTTTAGAATATACTATGATAGTATTCAGAAAGATAGTGTGTTTAATAATAAAGGGTTTGGACTGTTTATATATGAAAGCTGACCCAGTTTAGGTTAACCAATCCAGAAAATTGGATTTCAAATTACCTAACAAGCAATTTATAATGTGCTTTCTCAAAAAGTATATTTCTGGTTTGTTTTAGACATAAGTACATTTACATTCTGGAAAATGATCTTTCGTTGATGTGTTGCATATTTGTTTTTCGTTCAATTCAGTACATACATTAGGCCGTTAGTTTTCTCGTTTGAATGTTTTTTTTTACAGTTGTCGTTTCGTAGACTATGCGGTCTGGGCTTTGCTAATTGTAGAGGGCCATACGGTTACCTATATAAAAAATAAGAAGTGGTATAGTTTAAATGAGACAACTCTACACAAGAGACCAAAATGACGCGGCAATTAACAACTATAGGTCACAACAATGAGCAAAGCCCATACCGCATAGTCAGCCAAAAAGCGGCCCCGAAATGACTGTGTAAAAATATTCAAACGAGAAACAGCCTTATTTATATACTAGTATAGTTGTTAATTTCTGTGTCATTTGGTTTCTTGTGGAGAGTTGTCTCATTGGCAATTATACCACATCTTCCTTTTCATATGCACATTATTGAACTCTTACAACCGTTCTCAATATATCGTTAAAAATCTCATCAAAGACACAAGACTTGAAATATTGTAAGCTAAACTCGCATTTCGTCTACACAAGACTCATTAGTGACGCTCGCATAAAACAGGATGACTATGTTGTTTAATCTACAGTTTGGTGCAAAAATCATAATAAATTCTTGATTTAGATACAAGAAGATGTTTTATGAATGTCCATGAGACAAATCGCCATACAAGTCACAATTATAGGTCAAAGTACGGTTTTCAACATGGAACCTTGGCTCACACCTTGGCTTTATTAAGCTATAAAGGGCCCAACAATTATTAGTGTAAAAACATTCAAACAGGAACACCAATGATTTAATCAATATAAAACCGAAACACGAGAAACACTTATAAACCATATCAACAAACGACAACCAATAAACATCTGGTTCCTGACTTAGGATAGATGTGAACAAATGCACTGGGTTTACAAATTTACGTACAAAAGTTTGGATAGCTGTAGTATATGGAGGGTTAGTTTCAGGTCATCAGACAGACCATCTAGAGATGTCCGAAGCACTACCCAGAAACCATCCTCTTCCGGTTGAATACAATGGCTAATGCAGACGTCTATTATCACTAGAAGAGCAATCGGCCGTTCCTGACTGCAGGAACGACCATCTAAGGTATATATTGGTCTTAAGATATACTCGGGATCACAACATAGCGAAACAGACTACAGATAAGAGCAAATAATCAGCAAGTGATTCTTTGATAGACTTTGAAGTGGTAATAATAATCAGTTGGTTTTGCATTATGCGACTATGGTATAATTTACATAATAATCTTATAGGCCCATTGTATCATCTTTTCATGCTGGCAATATTATGAGAGCAGTTCGGACTGATTTCACACTTGTACTTTTATGATTTGTTGTTGGGAGCTACGATTTCAAACGAAATTTTGGAAGGATAAGAAACTAACAAGATATGCTCAGATCTAAACGATTGTGAATTAACCCATATTGTTTTAATACTAGTTTAGTTAGTTGATTCTCGCTTAAACTCCAATGGACAATATTACATTTGTTATTTGGCAAGATGGTATGTTAATCATGTTAATGTGAAATTATAATTCACTCTTTAGGAATATTGCATAACAATGTTTTAAAACGTTGTCCTTCCTATTCTGTTTCATTTCAGAAATAAAGCCATTCATATACATGTATTTACACATCCAATTTTGATATCTCTGTTTCTCACACGACTAAACAAATTTTCCACTTGTAGTAATCAGAATCCCATCCTCTTCTCGCCAATTGGTTAAATTATCGAACACAACTTACTGCCGTCTTTAGTGTTCTATCTAACAGTTTTTTTGTTGTTGTTTTGCCTTTCGTCGCTTTAATAAATGGACGAGAACCGTGGTGTAGTGGTTAGTGGGTTGGACTTCTAACACAAAGGGTCCTGGTTCGATTCCCGTTCCGGGATAAAAATTTCAGGGATTGAATTTTCGGCTCTTTCTTGGCACTATTTGGGAGTATGGCCTTGAGGAAACGATGATAGTCCGTCGGAAGGGACGATAAATGGCTGACCCGTGTTAAGAGAGAGCAACATCTCTTGCACGTTAAAGACACCCTCGTAGATTTCGAAAAAGAGAAGGCTAATGCCACTACAAGGCAGCACTCGCACGGGCAAAGTGGAAAGGGATAAACATAGGTTGCAAAACTTGTTTCCCAATCCACTATAAATACATATGTTTAAACTAATAAATGGACGATATAGGTGTTAAATCTGTTATTTTAACAATTGTGTCCTGTATCCTGATGGAGCGGACTTTCGCACTGTGTTGATGCATCTATATCAAGAGACTCTCGTCCCGTCGACGCATCCAGTTTCAATCCTTTCGGAGTTTATGAGAATTCTTCAGTTTTTGTTTGCTTCCCCGGTTTTTCTCTTCCTAATCAAGCAATTTTGTAAAATTTTACAATAATTTTCTTAATTAATGAAAATTGTTGAAAATTGACTATAAAGGGCAATAACTCATTAAGGGGTCAACTGACCATTTTGGTCATGTTGACTTATTTGTAGATCTTACTTTGCTGAACATTATGATGTTTACAGTTTATCTCTATCTATAATAATATTCAAAATAATAACCAAACACTGCAAAATTTTCTTAAAACTACCAATTTAGTGGCGGCAACCCAACAACAGGTTCTCCGATTCATTTGAATATTTCAGGGTAGATAGGTCTTGACTTGATAAACCATTTTCCCCCATGTCAGATTGCTCTAAATGCTTTGGTTTCAGACATTTAAGCCAAAATCTACATTTTACCCATGCTTTGGTTTCAGACATATAAGCCAAAATCTACATTTTACCCTTTATGTTCTCTTTTTAGCCATGGCGGCCATCTTGGTTGGTTGGCCAGATCACCGGACACATTTTAAAACTAGATACCCCAATGATGATTGTGGCTAAGTTTGGTTAAATTTGGTCCAGTAGTTTCAGAGGAGAAGATTTTTGTAAAAGTTAACAGACGATGACGTCGACGACGACGGACGACAGACGCACAGTGATGAGAAAAGCTCAGATGGCCCTTCGGACCAGGTGAGCTAAAAATGACATATCAATATTGGACATTTATCATCATATAAAAATGAAGATGTGGTATAAAAATATTGTCAAAACTGTGATGAGTAAGTGGTGAATTTTAGTCCTGGTATCTATGATGAGATTATTTATATACATAAGTTTCTTCTTTGAAGTATAATTGTTAATACCCTGCTAGATAACGTTGTAACAGAAATCGTAATATTCAATAGCTGATGATTGTTATGTTGTCATATAAATTGATGAAGATGAGTTTTCCTTTCAATTCACTGTCAATTGACACTTAAATAAACGGGTTTACATTTATATCAATAATACAGAGAGTTATAAACTAAGATACAATGTCATTACATTGTTAACATGATGAGAATAACTGCAGATATCCAACATGTTCACTTGTTTTAAATATTTTAATTGTTGGTTACTGGTGTTATTATATGAATATTCCTATTGTTGAACATATTATAACTTATAGTTCTAGGGCTTCTTTTCCGTATGTTTTCCAACATCTGGCTCGGTTTAACAAAAGTCATGCAATTCAGAATTTTTTATGTACTTTCATAGACTGGTTATACCATGTTAACTATACCATTTTGCTCAAAATCGTAAAAATTAAAATCGCATTTAAGTCTTAAATGACAAAATCGCAATAATAAATGCACGCAATAATTTCTGAATTTACAGTACATGGGTACTTATTCATCACCTTAAAATAAAAATGTAAATGGTAAAATACCGGTGTTCTTTTTCAGACATGAGTTAAATTTCTAAGTTTTCTGCAACGCATTTCTATACAGATTTTGTATTTTCCCTACCTTCTGAGTTTGATCACCAATTTTGACATTCCATCTGAGTTCACAACGGTTGTTGGTCGGGCTAGTGTGTAGTAACTATGTTGTGTATCTGTTGGTCGTTTTTCGTTTTGTGCCATGACATTGTCTTTCGAGTTTAGAATCTTCCGCCACAGTTTTGTACAACTAAAGTGCAATATATAAACTTTAAAAACTATCAATTTCAATGGGTAACCTAAGTTTGAAAATGACATGGTACGAAAAGCGAAGGATAAAAAAAGATTCCATCAAACATTACAAAGAAAACTTAAAAGTTAGCAATACAAACCCTACATAACATTACAACTTATCGTAATATGTTTTACATATTTATGTAAAAATATAAATCAATCACATTTTAAATTAGTACAAAAATTCTTCACATCATTCGGATAGTTTGACAACTGTACTTAATGTTTAACATTGGAAATATATCAAGTATGTAATATGAGCAAAGATTTGTTTTCAAACAAACTTGGAAGATACTAAAGAAATGTTACTTTTTGTTTTATCAACGTTTTGATGACAGCAGGATATTTTTCGTGACCTTGAAATCAAAAGAACAACCTTCAGATTTGAAGATGATAACTATAATGAATACCTATCAATCCGGTTGGTTTTATGGTGATTCTAAAATTTCGTCAATATTTCATAAAAACTAATTACTTGTACAGTTGAATGTATGCTTCCTCCGGATTATCTAACTATAATCAGAATTTATAAGAATCCAAGGTCAATGACCATTAATTGATTTACCAGAGGTGAACATACAGTCAACACGAACATAACAAATTGCAGAATATGAACTTTGAGAATAATGCTATTCGGGTTGCTCGTTATGAAAGGAATTTAGCTTACGAGAAAGGAATCAAACGCTTAGATAAGCAAAATTCTCCATGCCCATTATTTAGTGACAACTAACAAAACAGTAAAACGAGACAAAAGATACAATAGGAATGATAAAAAATAGAAATATGGATTCCACAACTGCAACGAGTAAATTACGATATTTCTCCACTCGACACAGTTAAATTTTAATCTTTTTAAATAAATTTAACTATTGAGAGTGGTGAAATATCGTAATACACGAGTAACAGTGGTGAAATCTGTTATTCTAATGATTTTTATCTCTCCTTTTCAAAGATTTGAGGAAAATTGTGTACTTTTGATGTGACGTCATCAGGCACGGTCGCCTTTTTTCATGACGTCACAATCAGAAAATTCAGAAGAAAAGAAGAAAAATTGACGTCACAATAAAATTTCAACCAATGATTTGCTGAGAACAAATTTTTCACTAGAGATTAGAATTTTTTTTTTCACATCGATCAGGAAATAGCATGGAAATTAGAGAAACATACAAACCCCATATGATAAAAGAAAAATGTCAAAATGACAACCAACAATAAAAAACAAAAAACGAATTTTATACAGAAATCTAAGGATTGAACAATACGACTCCTAACAAACAGTAGGCATGACAGTCCCACGGGCTAGCAGTTTTTGCTTCGATAACAACATCTGTCGTGTTATTTTAATTGCAAGAAATTATACAGAAACCACATGCAAATTTTGCTACAGGAACCTTAATTGTGACCTATAATGACCAAATCCATAGAATAAGACCAGTTCATCAGCAGAACTATATATGGCAAAATCGAATGATAAAACACATCAAACGAATGGACAACAACTGTCATATTTCTGACTTGGTACAGGCAAAATTGTAATGTACGTGATTATATAAAGCGATAACAATATGCTGTTATTTCTTTGACCCTGAAAAAAATGCAATTTGTAAGGTGGAAAAACTTTGAAGAACTAATAAACCAGATGTATGAGACATAAAACAACCAAAAACATAAAACTACTGAATCAGATTTAATAATAAGGAGAATAATATATTTTCCAAGCTATCTAAACTAATTTCGTTCCAACAGTATCCTTATTTAAAAATGATATTATCAATGTAGTGTGTTACTAGTTTATAAACAAAATCCCTTCAATTGATGAATACTCTGTCAAGAAATTTGATGAATATGAGACTTCATATCAAAGTTAAATCGATTGTATCGCTTGATTAATGCATTTATGATGGATTGCATGTTGCATTGCTTTACTATAAATAGGTAAAAATCATAACAAATTGATTCGACCACATCATTTTGTTTTTTTTTATGTCTTTTCTTTCTAATATTGGCAGGTCAATTTCATATCCAAGCTTAAAAAAAATATTTGATTTTTAATAACAATAGATTTCAGTCTGGGATAAGATACAAGAACAAAAAGATATATCCATGAAATTTCTCAAGCGGAAACCCAGTTGAAACTAAACAAAAGAGATTGAACTATTTGTAAGCGAAGGTAAAAAAAAATCAAAATTGGTATATTTGAATTGTTTACATCTGTTTCAATGTGTTTTAAAAGTTTAATGAAATGATAATAATTTAGAATCTTATTCATCTTATGTTTATACTTGAATTAGAGTATGGATCAACGAGATATTTTTAAACTTTTAAATTATAGACAAATTTCATAAATCAGTCGAGTCTGGCAGGTTTAAATGCAATAAGACCTATTTTGTGCATAAACATATATCCCGCTGGAACAAAGTTAACGGAAAGATAATATACCGATCTTTCCAAAGCATTTATTCACATCACTTCCCCCGGCGACATTTGTTTAGGGGGATATGGGCAATAACTGCCTTAAAAAGAAAAAGTCAAATGCACCTTTTTGTGTTCGGGCGTTGAGTTGACTAATCTGTCTTGAAAACTCATGAGACTTTTGTTTAAAATGTTTTTGAAAAATCCACCTAACAACACAGATAATGATTTTAAATTGACTGAATTCAGAAAAAAATATTAAATGATGCTAAATAGCTGGTAGATACATGTGTCTTCTAAAATACAACTGGCATGATCGCAAAGGTGCTATGTGGATAAATAAATTTATTCTCAAGAGCTAAATTACCAGCGCGTCATCCATACAAAGGCTTCTACTTTTACGAGACTGAAAATTAACTGGCGTAATAAGGTGATAATTTTGACGCGGTATGATGCTGTGAAAAATGTTTTAATAAATGTCATTAAAAGCATTTGAAAATACATAAACACATTTTTGATTTCTTGTCGACTTACCAAAGACACTCTGACATTAAACATGTATGATTAAAAATCAATAATAATTGAAAACAAGAAAATGTATGAATACAATGCTACTTAACAACCTTTATATATTTTCTCAGAACATAATTGATTATCTATTTTCAGATTTTTGTGAAACCCATGTCATAATTAAAAACTGATATATGACCTTCAGCAGACAATTTTCAGATTCTTTCCACCACTGATTGGACTGAGCGCTAATCAGATCATCAGTTCTATTAACATTTGTAAAACATAAACATGATTAAGTAATTTCTCTTTGAAACTTACTTCTGAAAATGTTAAACTTTTAGATAATGCATATGAAATAGATTCCAAAATGCTTTTGTCTTCAGTAAATGTTTGGAGCATTTTTCTATCTAATGTTCGATATTTAATGTAACTGCAAACGATTATCCAAGAAATACACGCACCACACAGAACATGCTGAACCGTAAAGGGTTATATTACAAAAATACTAAACTCCGAGGTTTCAAAACGGAAAGTCCCTTACCAAATGGCAAGATCAATAGCTCAAACAATCAAACGAATGGACAACAACTGTCATATTCCTGACTTGGGTACATACATTTTTTAAAGTATAAAATGGTGGATTAACGCATGCAATGTTCAGAAACACCAAAACAAAGTATTACACAGCACTTGAATTCGTTTGCCTGTAGATAACAGTAAAAAACTAAAAAATCAAAAGTCGATGAAAATGGGTCGATGCCACTGCTGGTGGAGATTTATTTCCCCGAGGGTATCATAAGCCCAGAAATCATCATTTTGTGTTGACTTGAGTTATTATTGACATGTTCATTTTTATAAATTAACTGTTAACAAAACATTGAATTTTTGAAATACTAAGGCTTTTCTACGTCAGGAATAGGTTACCTTAGCTGTATTTGGCAAAATATTTAGGAAATTTCGGTCACTAATGCTCTTCAACTTCGTACTTTATTTGGCCTTTTTAACATTTTTTGATTCGAGCGTCACTAATGAGTCTTTCGTTGACGAAACGCGCGTCTGACGTATATATAAAATTTTAATCCTGGTATCTATGGTGAGTTTATTTGCAACCATTTGGTCGATGCTACTGCTGGTGGAGATTTATTTCCCCGAGGGTATCACCAGCCCAGTAGTCAGCACTTCTGTGTTGACTTGAGTTATCACTGATATGTTAATTTTTATAAATTAACTGTTTACAAAACTTTGAATTTTTGAAATACAAAGGCTTTTCTACCTCAGAAATAAATTACCTTATCTGTATTTTGCAAAACTTTTAGGAATTTTCGGTCATCAATGCTCTTCAACTTCGTACTTTTTTTTGGCCTTTTTAACATTTTTTGATTCGAGCGTCACTGATGAGTCTTTTGTAGACGAAACGCGCGTCTGGCGTATATATAAAATTTTAATCCTCGTAACTAAGATGAGTTTATTGGTCATGTTGATATCTTTGTGCTCTTTTATTATTAATTTCTTATTATAATTTCAATATTTTTCAAACCGAAGCATACATGACCTTTATCAAATTCAGTTCTAAGAGACTCCTTATATGATGAATTGCCCTTAAATGACACTTTTTTGTTATTTCTGTGTTTTGTGCAAAAACGAAAGTAGATAGAGAACAACTGTAAAGAGGAAAAAAGACCAGCTAGACAAGTTCAACAGATTCTAGTTCACAACGTTCAGGGTGTCCATTGTTGAATACGTACATAAACCAAGTTTGAGCGTCAAATGAACTTAAGATGCTGTAGTTTTAATATGTCCTGTCTTCTTTAATTTACTAGATGAGAAATTTGTTCATGACTTTTCTTATATATTACATGTAAACTGATTGATGATAACGATAGGAAATTTTTTTCCTCGATGGGAATGTTCATGATCACTATATGCTCTTTTTTTATTTAAAATATAAATGTCCCTTGCTTAGAAGTTTATAGAAATTTGTTTGAAATATGATTTATAGAATCACATAAAAAAGTGCGTTTGATAGAATGGTACGTTTTGGGATGTAATATCACCAAATAATCAAGTGAAAACATACATTTATATTTAAAGTACTGGTACATCCCAGGCTTTCAAATGGTTTAAGAGTTGTTGATAACAGTAAATGAATTTTATAAGTGAAATAGCATTAACTTAAGATATGTGGTCCAAATTAATTGCTTGATATGTTTATTATCATCAAAGTTGATACGTCAAGTTTTAAAATTTTCACTGCAAGTAAAAAAAAAATTTTGGATTTTAATATAAAGCAAACAATGATTCTCGAGACTACTTCTTGTAATTATCTTAACGGAAATATTTATTCTTTGTAAACTTGAATACCTTTAACATAATTGTGAAATGGTTCTCTTGGTTGTATAACAATCTCGTTATTTAAATTCTGAGGTATTTAATTTCTTTTTTTCCATTCCGAATATTATGATCTCCTTATCTTAATGTAAAACATAATTTTTACAGTCATTACATGTTTTAACAAAAAGAAAAAAAACAACATTTGAGACGATAATAAACACATGTATGACCAACATACATTTAATAAATGCAATTCCTTAAGGCCTACATATAGATTCAATCGAACAAGATATATCAATTCATAAGTCCTAAAAACTTATGACGGGGAAAATGAGACTCAAATTTCTATAAGTGTATATGGGACAAAGAATGAATATTTGTCATGTTAGATCACATAATTTGTCTTGTGACGGTTTTCGTGTGTGGAAAATAGCGAACAATTAACGATTTAATATTTGTTTTTCATTCAAATATGTAGCATTCATAAAATGACAATACTAAAGTAGTTATATAATAATCATGTCAGTTAATAACTATTGCTTCATACAAGTATATTGTTATTCGAAATATAAGTAGGGTTTACTTCTTTAGGTTAAATAACTGCAAACAAACATGGACACTATCATATTAACTATATATATCATTTTATTCTGGTATCACCTAAGATGAACAAAGGTATACAGAAAAACATATTAATTTACATTACATTGCATATATGTACATTTGTTAAGGAAGCATTAAATGTGAGTTATTTTACAGCAGTATATGATCAGTATGGCCGACAGGTCAACATCAGAGAGAATCCAGTTTGTCACTTATAATTCTATTTTTGGTTCATAATGGCATTAAATTTTAAAACAAAGAAACGTTGCACTGTTTTTAATTTTTTTTCATAAAACATCAAAGATGACTTTCCAGCAGTATTGATTTAAACTTCCTCAGGTTTGTATCTTTGCACTTAATCGTTTACAATATATTGTAGCGAGTGGTCATATTACTGGTATACAGACCAACATGATTGTAAATTCAATTATTTAAGGACATATCTTAATATAATTATATCGTATATTTTAAAAAAATGATTAGTTCAGTGATAGACACATGTTAAACTAGAGAGCCGTGGTGTAGTGGTTAGTGCATCGGACTACTAACACAACGGTTCCAGGTTCGATTCCCGTTTGGGATGAAAATTTCAGGAACTCAATTTTCGGCTCTCCCTTGACACCATCTGCGAGTATGGTCTTGGGTAAACGATGATAGTCCGTCGGAAGGGGACGATAAATGGCTGACACGTGTCAAGAGAGAGCCATATCAAGACATCTCAAGAAACCCTTGTAGGTTTAAAAAAGAGTAGGCTAATGCCGCTACAAGGCAGCACTCGCACCCGCAAAGTGGAAAGGGATTAATATAAGTTGCAAAACTTGTTTCCCAATCCACTATAAATAAATATATTTAAACTAAACTATATCTCGAAGGTAGAAAGAAAACGGCGGATACCAAAAGGCATATTGCATTGTTGTTTTTTTTATAGAATTTTAGCCATTTACTTTGTGATTTAACTTAATGAATTTCATTATAATGTTTTTAAAAAGTGTATATTGAAGTGATTATTTGAAAAAATTCTACAGATACACAAAGGAGGGATGAAAGATACCAAAGGGACAGTCAAACTCATTAATCGTAAATAAACTGACAACACCATGGCTAATAATGAAAAAGAAAAACAGACAAACAATTGTACACGTGACACAACATAGAAATCTAAAGAATAAACAACACGAACCCCACCAAAAACTAGGGGTGTAATGTATACAAAAAAGCATACAAAATTATTGAAATAACATCTTATATCTTGTTCATGTACAATTGACAATATAATATCTTTAAAATTTCATCAAAATTAAATTATCGAAAAAAGCGAACAAATGCAAATTATTTTGACACAAAGAAGATCGGAAATCGATAATACAAAACTTATAGCCTTTGTTTGAGGCTATACAGAATATATCGTCCTAATAAAGTATATCGATCTCGGAAATCGTCCTCAGTCAATATACTTCTTTAGGTCAATATACTCTTGTATCGACCTAATACAAAGGCTATAATTGAATTATATTGTTCAGGAGGTATCTTATTATTTTTAACGATTCGCTGTTAGCAAATGTACTAATTTTGCTAAAAAAACACATGAACATAACGACCTTTTGATCGTGTGTCTTTAAAAGGTTTGCACACTAAAAAGAGGCTAGATTTAAGTGATTCATTGATATGATTTAAAGATGTTTATAAACAATATTAAGTTGTGTAAACTTTGTATCCTGTAAGTTAGGTGTTATCACATAAGCACATTTAGGTTTGATTTCTGTAGATTGATTCATAGTTTGTCTTACTTAATCTGTTGATGACCTATTAATAGTATTAGTTTGTACATTGTTAAAGTGCGTAGTGTTAGCTTTAGTTGTTAACTTTGTGCTTTGGATTTATCGGATATTCTCATTGGTTTTTTTTTTTTTTTTAAATTTCTATTCTTATGTTATTCCAGCAAACCATTATACCAATAGCATTATAACAATTTGAAACTTATTACACATTTCGTTGGTCATGATGTGTTGACGAATAATTAGACCTGATTTTGGGAGCCACGTTTTTAAACGAGACTTGTATTATAATGCATGAATTGACAAACAGCCTTGAACTTAATTCAGATTGATTGATGGCACATGTGTTGTTTGATATCTATTTTGACCCAGACTGCCACCCTGAATCGTACATTCCTTACAAAGTATGCATAATGATTATTTTTAAAACTTAACAAAACTTAGCACTTGTCTTTGCTCAAGTTATAGTAACAAATGAATTTATCGTAAAACTAAGGATTTTCTCATCCCAGGAATAGGTTACCTTAGCCGTATTTGGCACAACTTTTTGGAATTTTGGATCCTCAATGCTCTTCAACTTTGTACTTGTTTGGCTTTATAACTATTTTGATATGAGCGTCACTGATGAGTCCTGTAGACAAAACGCGCGTCTGGCGTACTAAATTATAATTCTGGTACCTTTGATAACTATAATACATGCAATTCTATAACATGGATATGAAAATATCCTTCATGAAATAAGTAATGTTTGTTCAATAATCAAACAATGAATCGAAAAGGTTGGAAATTGTACGAAAGAAGCATGAGAGTTTCACAATTTGCCACTATTGAACTCTTGCAATTGTACCAAAAAACAATAGAGTCAGACTAGTTAGTTTTGGTACTTTGACAACACCTTTACACCAAATCTTACAATTTTTTTTGGTGTTATTAAAATTTACGGTTACAAAATGATAGAAATTATTATAAATTAAGGAATGTATCTCCCTCATGCAAAGCTCTGATTCCTTTCACGGATTTGGCTATAATTTTGAACCTTTTGGATTATTGCTCTTCATCTTTTATATAAGCTTTGGATTTCAAATATTTTGGCCACTAGCATCACTGAAGAGACATGTATTGTCGAAATGCGCATCTGGTGCAAGGAAATTGGTACCGTTAATTTTATTACAACCGAACAACTAAATTTGTAAGTAAATGTAAATATCAAAATTTCTAATACTAGTATCTTCTCTTTTATGGACATAATTATTTTAAGTCATAATATTTTTTATCTAACAACTGAACATTGTTAGTGTCTCAGTGGTATTTTTGTTCGCCCAAACTAAATCAATTGTGATCCCAAATATGTGTATCCCATAATACCTAAGTTTTTTTTTGAAATTTGTAACAGGAAAATATGCGTGCCATTGATTGCAACCTACCACTGTTGCTGACATTTTAAGAACGCTTTTAAATATCGGAAAAAATACGTTAAGAAAAAGCAAACGCTCTACCATATTAATAGTTATCAAAGGTAACAGGATTATAATTTAGTACGCCAGACGCGCATTTCGTCTACATAAGACACTCATATTAAAATAGTCATAAAGCCAAACAAGTACAAAGTTGAAGAGCATTGAGGATCAACAATTCAAAAAGTTATGCCAAATACGGCTTAGGTAATATATGCCTGGTATAAGAAAATCCTTAGTTTTTCGAAAATTTCAAAGTTTTGTAAACAGGAAATTCATAAAAATGGCCACATTATTGATGATTAACACATACAATGTTGCAAAAAAACAGAATGAACGATTATCTGAAACAGTGCAAAGTATTTTCGACAGCTAACACAATAAACCACTGAAAAGGACGATATATATGTAAGGATCACGTAACAGTCTCTTAAAATGAGCGAATACTGTTGTTGTATGTATTCAAAGATATTAGGCCAAGATCAGTTAAAAAGCGTATAACAATAACTTTCCTTTCTTTGATCGATTTCATGACATATGTCAATGTTGTGCAATTCATCATAGATTGCTTGACTATTATCTTTGAATAAACTTTTTTTAACTGTATAGAATGCATAGTTTTTTTTAACATTCCGTATTTAATGTATAGCAAACCCTTAAATTATTTGCTGAGTTAAAAGACCAAAGTTTGTTAAACATTTAGAAAAGTAAATTTATTGATTTGATTTGAAGTGGATTAAAGGTGAAGATGTGTTAAGTTCGTGCACAGAAAGTTGTCTATCATGTAACGTGCTCAGGAGTGTCAAGTTAAAGACAGTGACCTTATCATGATGATACTATTATGATTTGTTATATGTAGATACTACTAATTGAAATATAGATATAGAGTTTTCCGACTTCATTAAAGGACCTACAGAATAGATTTGAGAAATTATAAGAATATTCTTTCTTAACATTGAATTTATCTTTACATTAATATGTACACATGACATTTTAAACAATACAACACAGAGACATATAATATTTCACATTCTTCGATGTATATGCATTTTCAGCAAGAAATCTTATTTGGTGAACTATTTCTTATTTATTTCACTAAACGTGCGAATGTCGTGTCATTTCCTAAACCCGATACTTTGATGAGATTTATTTAAATAGTTGATTAATAACGTCACTAGCTATATAGATAGAAAATAGATTTTAAATATCACAGTGAATGGCTACTATATAAAAATAAATGCATTAAACGTGTAGAGTTAAATTAGGATCCTAGAAATATTTGTTTGATCAAAATAAGATTAACGGTACAAATTTTGTTGCACCAGATGCGCATTTCGACAATACATGTCTCTTCAGTGATGCTCGTGGCCAAAATATTTGAAATCCAAAGCTTATATAAAAGATGAAGAGCTATAATCCAAAAGGTCCAAAATATACAAGGGATAATCGACAAAATATGTCGACTGAAAGCATACACATTTTTGTACCTTTATTTATGAGAAATTACAAAAAAAAACTTACTTTATCTTAACGTATAGCAATATTTGTACAATATTAATGTAGTGTTTATTGTTGTCATACTGTAAATCATTTTTTTAACTGACAGAAGCTTGTGATTCTATTAAGGTTTACACTCACCTCAATACCTCGGTAGACCGAACTTGCTTTACTTACATCATTATAAATCAAATGTGTTCAAATAAATTTGGGAAGCATGGACATGAAAATGAAGTTTACCCTTGATAAACATACCACATCAATGTTTACACTTGATAAACATACCAAATCGATGTTTACCCTTGATAAACATACCACATCGATGTTAACCCTTGATAAACATACCACATCGATGTTAACCCTTGATAAACATACCACATCGATGTTTACCCTTGATAAACATACCACATCGATGTTAAGCTGAAAACCTTGATAAACATACCACATCGATGATAAGCTGAAAACCTTGATAAACATACCACATCGATGTTTACCCTTGATAAACATACCACATCGGTTTTTAGCTGAAAACCTTGATAAACATACCACATCGATATTAAGCTGAAAACCTTGATAAACATACCACATCGATTTTAAGCTAAAATTAGTTATCAATAGTACCAGAATTATAATTTTATACGCCAGACGCGCGTTTCGTCTACATAAGACTCATCAGTGACGCTCAGATCAAAATAGTTAAAAAGCCAAACAAAGATAAACATACCACATCGATTTTAAGCTGAAAACCTTGATAAACATACCATATCGATGTTAAGCTTAAAACATTGATAAACATACCACATCGATTTTAAGCTGAAAACCTTGATAAACATACCATATCGATGTTAATCTTAAAACCTTGATAAACATACCACATCGATGTTAAGCTGAAAACCTTGATAAACATACCACATCAATATTAAGCTTAAAACCTTGATAAACATACCACATCGATGTTAAGCTTAAAACCTTGATAAACATACCACATCAATGTTAGGCTGAAAAGGGCAAAAGCGTTTCATTTAATAAAAGGTTTCATTGTAGTGCTATAAAGTATTTCATTAAATAAAAAAAGTTCATTGTTTTGCAAACAAAAACAAACCCAATTTAATCTTACAAAGGGTTTCACTGTAGTTCTGAAAGAGATACAGAAGATACCATACAAATAACCAAACTCATTAGTCCGGAAAATACAAAACGACATAAACAACAGTTAACAAAACCAAAGACCAAATACTAGGTTACTTTGTAAGAATACTCCCGCCATATTTGCTTGTATGAGATGTCTGTCATATTCCTAAAGTTTGAAATAGTGCAAATGCACTAACATAATTGAATCAATGATAAAATCATTAAAAATTACTAGGTGAATTAAAGATGTAAAAATTCATAATATTTTACTATTCCCAATATTTTAATTGTCTTAAAATAAACATTACCAACACGATGGTAAACATAAATCAATAAGTGATTGCTTCAATATCAAATACAATGTAGAACTTACATTCTACATTACAACCCTATGAACCGCCATGACTGTCTTACGTAGTAGTTTTCTGAGATATTTTGTAGATTTTCTCTCGAATAAAACCTATAGTTTATAGTTCCTTATTGCTGTCTTCTCTTACCCTGGATTGTACTGAAATAGTCGACAAACCTTTAATTGTACAAGTACACACCCGTGATATCGCGGGTCCGTGACTGAATTAAAGTATATAACTATGCCTAAGCCTTATTTTAGTAATTAGTATTGTCATCTGATAAAGTCATGTCGATTATAAGATACAAAGTTTTCTCTGCTTTCAAATCTTTCTGTTTGAACCCGTCGACCTGGAACTTATCAATTATTGGTAATATTAATTATTTGGAAAACAAAAGGTCCTGGCTATCCAGGAATGGAGTATTTTTTAATCAACAGCATTGTCCTATATTAGTTATCTTGGAAAGTCTTGCTGATTGCTGAATAAAACTACAATAGGGAACAATTTGACAAAGATTGAATTTAGTAGTGTCAGCCCTTTGATTATGACCCGTGTATATAGCAAAATCCTAAATACACCGTTTGGTGGTGCGCCTGTCAAATGCGGAACGTACAGATAAGGTAATAGCTAACAGGTGAATATACTATTGGTATCGGTATCGGATTCGACCCGGAACTTGTTAATTATTGGCAATATTAATTATGAGGAAAACAAAAGGGTCTGGAGTGGTGTAATTTTTAATCTACACCATTGTCCTATATTAGTTATATATAGAGTTGAATTCTTTGATTTGTCGTTTTTATCCGATGACGGCTGACAAATTGGACCTCGTAATTTTAGTATTATAGATATAAGTAAACGAAGGTTCTCGGAAGTTTGATTGTACAAAATCAATACTTCTGATATGATAGTTCACCAAATATGATTTATAATTTTCACATATGTCTTATCAAAATTATCATTAAACACGAGTTCAACATTTAAATGAAGTCCAAAAGCTTTCATTTGACACAAAAAATGTCGCTCATTGTTTACTTTTTCAAGACGTAACAACTATGAGGAGGAACTCCGTCGATAATATATGTATTATGTATTTCTTTTGAGTATCTCTTTTTGACCGGCCCAGAATGTGCTGTTCCTTTTTTATGTCAATCAAATTAGGTGATGTTCACATTCTGAAAAGTTTATTACATGGTAATTATACTTAAATTTGAAATATATCATAACTAACAAGGAAGGAGTTTTTCTTATCTTTGAAAATTGTGCACTTGTACACTTTACATAAAGCTGTCTAGATAAAAAGAAATGTATAACAAGGAAAGCAGTGGAAGTCGTTTTATAAAGGTTGTACGTGTGAATTTTGAAAATACTAGAAATAGTTTCTTATATCGATTTCCTTTTTTCTTACTGTTAAAGCTAACAATTCTAACATTTCTCTCGTTTAATATCAAACTTATTATGTCAGTTTTAGATTTTGCCACTGTTGGTTTAGTAACCAAACAATCATGAACACTTTTAAATTTACAAACAAAATATCGCATAGAATAAAACGGAGAGAATATCAATTGAAAATATATGGAGAGTAATTGCAATTATTCATCTTATTTTTATACTGCTTCGGTATATTATACTTGTATTTGAATGAAAATAATTTAGACCAAATTACACAATGTGTCTATCATATAAATAAGAAGATGTTGTATGAGTGTCAATGAGACAACTCCCAATCAAAGTAACCATAGATAAAAAGTTAACAAATATAGGTCAAAGTACGGCCTAAAAGGGAAGAGATTGTAGTTATGACAATAAAAACATATCCGTTATCATCTGTGAAACGAATATTCAATCACAGTCAACCAACTTGTTCATGATGACGTCCGTAAAACTTAAAAAGAGATGATTTCAGATTCACCTTTTGGAACTCTTGGCTTAATAACCTCCTTGTTAACAGCAACCCTTAATCTAGGAAATCATAATACGAAATAACAGCACTAGTATCAACTGGGAGATGATGTTCGAGGTTGAAGAGCGCTGAGAACTCAAACATTTTCGAAATTGTTTCTCAAGTACTGCTTAGAGTATCTATTTCTAGGTTAGATATCTTAAGTATTATTCAAGATCTGGACTACCACTGGAAAATAGAAATATATATACTTAGTATTATAGTTATCATGTATATTAATGCTCTTAATATTGATATTCAGGTAACAAAAATAAGTGGACAGCAAAACATATATCTTCAACGTATTGGTTATCCATCGAAGACTGATTACGTCTAGTGGTATATATAACATGCATAATCAGCTCTAAAACATATTATTAAGATGATAATAGACTAGACCGAAACGCTGAGTCTGATACCTTTACCCGATTTATCACAGCACTTTTTTGTATTCGGCCAAAATTATAATATCAGATATGTTGCCCTTGAATTATGATTTTTATATAAATTTTAACATTTTTATAAAAAAAAAGATGTGATACGTTTTTCACCAAAACAACTATTCACCAGCGACAAAAAGTGAAAAAGTTATAAGCAACTGTTTGTCATCGTCCGGATTTTAACGATCAGTCAACCCAGTACCTTATAATAGCTTATAATACGCTCAGCATGACAGAATGTAAAACATTCAAACGAGAAAATCAATAGCGCGATGTATGCGAAGACAAAAAATGGTAAAGAAATATGATATACATCAGACATGCCTATCCTGCTCCACGTGTGGTATCAGTCGTGTATATGAATAACGGCCCAAATAATATCTAATCACTTTTTAAAAGGCGAGATCAATAAGTAGGCGTCAAAATAAAACATTCCCTCCCTTTCAACGTCAAATGACATACTTCAGTTTTGTGATATTTTAAAAAAAAGTTTACTTTTCCTTTTAAATACCTACAAAATCGATTATTTTACATCTGCATTGAATTAAAGTGTTAAACATCAGAGAACATATTATATTATATCATTATAGTTGAATACATCAACCAGAAAATGTTTGTATAATTTAAAGGCCAAAGTGTAGCAAATATTTGACAAGTTTGAAGTTGTGACATGCTTACGTTGCACAATGGTCATGCACAGTGAGTTGTTTGTTAAGTTATAAGCTGCGGCTAGTCAGAATTATTATCTGTTTATTCTATTAGTCAGATGGTTAACATTGGAACCAAGAAGATTTGTGGATAAGTATGAACTGTCATGGTCCTGTAATATAATCCTTTTTTTACCGTACAACTGACAGTGTACTTTCTCGGAACCGATTTTTTTTCTTTGCGTTGAACTTTACATGACATATAACTCTTAATGATGTTTCAAATAAATAATCTACAAAAATGTATAATAAATTGATCTTTATACGTTGTGCAAGATATATTTAAACCATCTGACTATCATAAAATTATGATTTTTGAGTGTCCTATGGTATATTCCTGCTATTAATGATTTTTTTCATTGTATATATTAACTTACTGTTTCTCAAATATTGTTAAATGGAAGGCATAGATGGCCTTAGTCAGATTTGAAACAACTTTGTTTTTTTTTTTGAAAGCAATGCGCCTGAACTTCATACTAGTTATTGAGTTGGTCTTCCAAGTGTTTTAAGTCGATAACTACTGGTGAGTATAAAAAGGAAAATCACAAAAATACTGAACTTAGAGGAATATCCAATCGGAAAGTCCATACTCACATGGCAAAATCAAATAACAAAACACATAAAAAAAAATGAACAAGAACTTTCAAATGTAGAAAATGGTGGATTAAACCTTGTTTTATAGCGCTAACCCTCTCACTTTGATGACAGTCTCATCAAATTCTGTTATATTTATAATGATGCATAACGAACACAAACTGCGAGTATATGTATATTTTCTTCTTCGGAATAATTATACATCACAAGTTATTATCATCAAATATTTACAGTATCTAATGTTAACATTAATAGTATATTACAAGTTATTGAACTATTGTTTAGGAATAGATCATATTGCACTGTGGTACTGAAAATAGATTTTATATTATATAGTACATGACTACTAACCACGCTACTAACAATATATATAAACAAATCAATGACATAATTTGTAGCATTGACTGTCATCCATATTATACATTCTATATAAGTTAATTGACCACCGACGTCGACTTGGGAGATAATATTGTTCCTCAAAATTAAGGATGGAAATAGGGAATATGTCACAAAGACAGCAATCTGATCAAAAAGCAGAAAAAACAACCGAAGGTCACACATGTGTCTTCAACGTAGCGAGAAAATTTCGCGCCTGGCGGTTGCCTTGCTCATGTGTTATATATCAACTTTCAAAAGAAAAAAGGACATGTAGTTTGATTGCAAATACCATATATTTATCAAAAGCCTAATTTGGAGCAAATAAGAAACGAGACAATATGGCCGCATTTATTGATAAGGTGGATCTCATATCGCCACACGGCTTTCTTGCAAACTAGAATATATTTTCTTTGTACATTGATAGTCATTGAAATCATACAAATTCCTATGAAAAAATAAGGAGATGCCGAATGATTGACAATGGTGGGACAGCACCATAGAAGTAAAAACTGCAAAATTCAGTTGCAAATGGTTTCACTTCATAGGTCGGTAAGAAGGACGATAAAAAGGCAAGGAAAATACGAAGACAACACACCTAACTAAGAAGAGACAAAAACACATTGACTACGCCAGACATAAAACGAAAATACAAAAAGACACAACCAGCTGTATACAAAACACAACACAGAAAACCTAAAAATGGTCAATACGAGCCCTACCAAATCTGGGAGTTATCACAAGGAGGTCAAGCAAACCTGGTCCACATGTGGCACTCGTCGTGTTATTCCTATAAAATATGCAAGTAAGTTTTATCAACGTACTCGCAGTTATTGACAGCTAGTTCATAGCCAAATACACCTTTCAAATATATCATAAATACTTTAGCATCAATGAAAAGTATGCACTTAATTCAAAGACAAAGTTAAAAAACTATTTATGCAAAAAGATGCAATCAAACTATGATTTCATATGGAAAACTGAGCTTAATAATGATTTCAGAGGCAATAAACTGTAAAGCTTAGAACTAATAGACTTTTTAATAGCAGATTTTGCTTAGAAAATTACATTTTGCAAGAAAATTTTAGACATAGAAATTACTTAACGAAATTCCGTATCAGTGCTCACGATTTAGTGATTGAGAGGGGAAAGTACAAAAATCTGACAGTGTCAGAACATATCTGTAAATTGTGTGGTACTGAGGTTGAAGATGAATTTCATTTTCTTCTTCAGTGCCACAAACTTTCAAATATTCGTTTCAACTTTTTAAATAAAAAAGTTCATTGTTTTGCAACAAAAACAAACACCATTTAATCTTACAAAGGATTTCATTGAAGTTCTGAAAGAGAAGCAGACGATACCTTACAAATAACCAAACTCATTAGTCCGAAAAATACAAAAAGACTAAAAGATATACAACTGTTAACAAAAAACAACGTAGAAGACCAAATACTAGGTTACTTTGTAAGAATACTCCCGCCATATTTGCTTGTATGAGATGTCTGTCATATTCCTAAAGTTTGATATAGTGCAAATGCACTAACATAATTGAATCAATGATAACAACATCAAAATAACTAGGTGAATTAACTCTGTAAAAGTTCATAATATTTTACTATTCCCTATAGTTCTTCAAGTGAAAATAGACAATCACCTTGTTTTAATTGTCTTAAAATAAACATTACCAACACGATGGTAAATATACATCAATAAGTAATTGCTTCAATATCAAATACAATGTAGAACTTACATTCTACATTACAACCCTTTGAACCGCCATGGCTGTCTTACGTAGTAGTTTTCTATATTTTTTCTCTTGAATATATAGCCAATTATTTATAGTTCTTTATTACTGTCTTGTGCTGAAATAAGTCAACATACCTTTGATTGTATATAAGTGTACGCAGGTTCTCGGAAGTTTGCTTGTACAATCAGGTATTTCTTATATGAAAGTAGACCAATTATTTGAGATGATGATGAGGGTGATGATGATGACAAAAAAGAGCTATACGAGCAAAAATTTTCATTTGAAAGAATAATAAATGTTCAGAGGAAATATATATATATATTAATTTAATTTTCCAGAATATTGGTAACTTTTCGGCTTTCAAACGTTTTTGAGAGCATGAAACGCACATACATGTAAATATGTTAATGACGAAAATATCTAAACTTTTCATTGCAAACTGAAAAATCTGTAGTGACCAATTCTTGAAATTATTGATAAGTTATCACTAGCCCAGTAGTCAGTACTATGGTGTTGACATGAATATCAATTATATGGTAATTTTTCTAAATTTTCTGTTTACAAAACTCAATTTTTTTCCCCGAAAAGCTAACGATTTTCTTATCCCAAGCATAGATTACCTTAGCCGTAGTTGGCACAACTTGTTGGAATTTAGGGTCCTCAATGCTCTTCAACTTTGTACTTAATAACTATTTTGATCTGAACGTCACTGATGAGTCTTATGTCGACAAAAAAACGCGCCTTATGTATTCAATTATAACCCTGGTGCCTTTGTCTATATCATTAGGAATTTTATCCCTTAAATATAAACTATATTGTTTGGTGATAATGTAATGTTATGCCCTGAATATGATTTTTCCCTTAATTAATTCTGAATTGCAATATTTAATTTTTCAATGTAAAATAAGATAATATTATATCACAATCATACTCTTGCAGATAAAAATTGCATAGATTTGAAACAAATTCGGGTTCAATAAAGATTGAATTAATGTATTTTATGAAAAAATATTAACATGCACAATCCAAAAATATATATCAATTCTTAGATTTTAAGGACGTTTGCTCCTCTCCTTTTTGAATATTTGCCAGATTTTCGGAATCCTCTGGTTTTATCCATGTATTAACATGAAAAAAAAATTTGCCCACTAACCCCAACTTTTCTTTTCATATTTTTATTCTATATTGTTTAAAAGGCCATATTTCAAAATCTTGTGAAATCCTTGTTATTTTTTCATAGTTTTTTAAACAAAAAATGTGTCAATGTTAAGTGAAAGAAAAATCTAGAGAGAACTATTTCCCGCCAAATTTTAAATGGCTTATATCTCAAAAACAAGCACTTAGACCCTCCATTTTTTTCTGATGTTTTAGTTTCTTTATTTATATACTCTCAATTTATAACAGTCTTTTTTAAAGCTTGTTATTTTTAAAGAGAGTAGCGAACATCCTTAAAATTTCATGATTGACTTATCTTTGAAAATAAAGCACTTGTACACACAACAAAAATCTGTTTAGATAACAAAAAAAGTTTATAACAGGATAGGCAGTAAAATTCGTCTTATAAAGGTTATACGTGTGATGTTTGAAAATAATAAAAATAGTTTCCTATATTGACTTTCTTGTTTCGAATCTCAAAACAAACATTTGTTACATTTCTCTCACTTAAATAACTTTGTTGTATACCAACTTATTATGTCAGTATTAGTTTTTGGCCACTGTTGGTTTAGTAACCGCAAAAAATCACGAACCCTTTTATATTTACAAACAAAATTTGGCATAGAATAAAACGGAGAAATTATCAATTAAAAATATATGAAGAGTCTTAATTGCATTTAGTGTACTTATTTTTATACTGCTCTGGTATATCATACTTGTATTTCAATGGCAATAAGTTAGACTTAATAACACAATTGTATAAAAAAAAAATAAGAAGATATTGTAAGAGTGTCAATAAGACAACTCTCCATTAAAGTCACAATACATTAAAAGTTAACAGTTATAGGTTAAAGAACGACATAAAAGGGAATGGATTATAGTTATGACAATACAAACATATCTGTTATCATCTGTGAAACGGATAATCAATAACGGTCGACAAACTCGTGATGGTGTCCGTATAACTAAAGAAGGAATGGTATCAGCTTCACCTCTTAGAACTCTTGGCTTAACAGTATTATTTTTAACAGCAACCCACCATAAATGAAATCATGATAAGAAATAACAGCCCTAGTATTAACTTAGAAATAATGTTCGAGGTTGGAGCGCGCTGAAAACCTTAAAAAAATTCCGAAAAATTTTGCCAAATACTGCTTAGATTATAAATGTCTGTGGTATTATTCAAGATCCAGACTAACACTAGAAAAAAAGAACACATGTACATATTATGATAATTATTGTGTATATTAATGTTCCTAATTTTGATATTTAGGTAACACAACAAATTTTAAAGGGATTGGTTGTGGATTGAAGACTTATTACGTCTAGAGGAAATATAACATGCATACTTAGTATTCAGATCTAAAACATATTACTAAGATGTAAATAGTCTAGATCGAAACGCAGATTCTGATACTTCTAACGGATTTTTATATTTATTATAGAACATAGATTTTAAAGTTTTCAAAGATTTTGTTTACATACTAGAAGCCAGTATTACAGAAACAATTCCCTTATGAGGAGAACGGAATAATATCATTAGTATGTTCCAAATTGGTAGAAACCATACTTTTGGGGAGGGAGCTTGTTAAGCTGGGATCAAGCATAATGACATAGGTGATAAATTTGGTTCATTTTACGCATTTTTGGCGTAATAAAGGCGTGATATGTATTTTAATAAAGAGGTGAGCTGAACAAATGGCTGCATTCGGTGTACATTGCAATGTTGCATAGCGTACATAAGTTTATGTCCTGCCGACAGCTATTACAAAATGATTATAGATGCCCTTAAAAAAATACAAATATGCAAATTCCTGACTCGAATTAAAATTTATTCGCGTATTGTTTAATCTAATATGTGTTTTGCCTTTACATTTTATTGCTGCACAAAGAACATCATCGATTCGAAAACTTTTCAGATTAAAATTCGAAAGGTTGACCGCTGTATAATTGCTGTATAAAATAACGACAAATCGAAAAAAGTAAAGAATCTAAATAGAAATAGACATACACGAAGAGATTCTTCATGATTTGTTTGCATATAGGGAAATGATTTGCAGGTTAAATCTTTAGGTTGCATAACTTTAATCTTATCTGCTTTCCTAAGTATTCGGCCAAAATTATAATATCAGATATGTTGCCCTTGAATTATGATTTTTATATCAATTTTATCATTTTTATGAAAAATAAAAAGAAGTGATACTTATTTCACTTAAAACAACTATTCACCAGAGATCAAAAGTGAAAAGATATAATCAACTGTTTGTCATCGTACGAATTTCAACAGTGAGTCAACCCAGTACCTTATAAAAGCATATTATACGCCCAGCATGACAGAATGTTAAACATTCAAACGAGAAATGCAAAGACAAAAATTGGTTAAGAAATATGATAAACATCAGCCTATTTTCGGGATAAAACTCATAAGTTGGAAGTAAACAGACAACTCCATGACAAAATAAGATAAAGACAAAAGACAAACAACGGTATACAAAAACAACACAGAAAACTTAGACTGCGCAACACGAGACCAACATAAAACTGTGGGAGATCTTAGGTGCTTCAAAAGGATATTTAGATCCTGCTCCACATGTTGTATCAGTCGTGTATATGAATAACGGCCCAAATAGTATGTAATCAATTTTTAAAAGGCGAGATCACCTTTCACCGTCAAATGACATACTTCAGTTTTGTGATACTTAAAAAAAAGCTTACTTTTCCTTTTAAATACTTAAAAATCGATTATTTTGCACCTGCATTGAATTAAAGTGTTAAACATCAGAGAATATCTTATATCATATTATTATAATTGTATACATCAACCAGACATAGTTTGTATAAATTAAAGGCCAAAGTGTAGCAAATATTTGACAAGTTTGAAGTTATGACATGCTTAAGTTGCACAATGTTCATGCACAGTACGTTATTTGTTATTTTATAAACTGCGGCTAGTCAGAATTATTATCTGTTTATTTTAATAGTCCGATGGTAAATAATGGAACCAAAAAAGATATTTGTGGATAAGTATGATCTGTCATGGTCCTGCCATGTAATGCTTTTTTTACCAAACAACATACAGTGTACTTTCTCGGAACCGATTTTTTTCTTTGCAATGAACTTTACATGACATAACTGTTAATGATGTTTCTAATAAAAAAAAGTACTTATGCACGAACGTTGATCTATTTATGTTCTGCAAGATATATTTGAACCATCCAATTATCATAAAATTAAGATTTTTGAGTGTCCTATGGTATATTCTTACTATGTATTAATGTTTTTTTTTTCATTTTATCTATTAACTTACTGTTTCTCAAATATTGTTAAATGGAAGGCATAGATGGTCTTAGTCAGGTTTGAAACAACTTTCTTTTCCTTTTTTGAAAGCAATGCTCCTTAACTTCATACTAGTAACTGAATTGGTCTTCCAGGTGTTTTAAGTCGATAACCACTGCACACAAACTGCGAGTATAGGTATATTTTTTTCTTCGGAATGATAATACATCACAAGTTGTTATCATCAAACATTTACAGTATTCAATGTTAACATTAATAGTATATTACAAGTTATTGAACTATTGTTGTGGAATAGATCATATTGCACTGTAGTACTGAAAATAGATTTTAAATTATATAGTACATGACTACTGATAATATATATAAACAAATCAATATCATTAATTGTAGCATTGACCTTCATCCATATAATACATTCTATATAAGTTAATTGACCACCGACGTCGACTTAGGAGATAATACTTTTCCTCAAGATTGAGAATAGAAATGGGGAATATGTCAAAGAGACAACAACTTGACCAAAGAGCAGAAAACAGACGAAGGCCAACAATTGGTCTTCAACGCAGCGGGAAAATCCCACACCCGGAAGTTGCCTTGTTCATATCATATCAACTTACAAAAGAAAAAAAAGGACATAAAGTTTGATTGCAAATATCATATAATTATCAAGAGCCTAATTGGACGCAAATGAGGCACGACACAACATGGCCGCATTTAACATTGCCATTAAAGTGCGAGGTTTGGCATGCCACAAAACCAGGTTCAACCCACCATTTTTTCCTTTAAAAATGTCCTGTACCAAGTCAGGAATATGGCCATTGTTATATTATTGTTCGTTTCTTTGGGTGTTACTTTTTAACGTTGCGTCGTTTGTTTTCTCTTATTTTTGAGTGTAAATTCACATTGCGATAAGACGTTTCACGGTACTTGTCTATCCCAAATTCATGTATTTGGTTTTGATGTTATATTTGTTATTCTCGTGGGATTTTGTCTGATACTTGGTCCGTTTCTGTGTGTGTTACATTTTAGTGTTGTGTCGTTGTTCTCCTCTTATATTTATTGCGTTTCCCTCGGTTTTAGTTTGTCACCCCGATTTTGTTTTTTTTGTCCATAGATTTATGAGTTTTGAACAGCGGTATACTACTGTTGACTTTATTTATTGATAAGATGGATCTCATAGCGCCCTACGGCATTCTTATAAACTAGAATATTTTTTCTTTGTACATTGAAAGCCGTATACTTGTGACAAAAACTCGTAAGCTTGTAAAGCATTGGTTTACCTTCTTTACTGGTATCATGGATCATATATATCGGTATGTAAAAATAAGGAGATGAGGAATGATTGACAATGGTGTGACAGCATCATAGAAGGAGATGATGAATGATTGACAATGGTGTGGCAGCATCATAGAAGGACAAACTGTAAAAATCAGTTGCAAATGGTTTCAATTCATAGGTCGGAAAAACGATTTAAAAACATGGAAAATATGAAATCAACACACCCAAATAAGAATAGGTAAAAACACATTGATAACGCCAGACATAAAACGAAAATACAAAAAGACACAACCAGCTGTATATAAAACACAACACAGGAAACCTAAAAATGGTCAATACGAGCCCTACCAAATCTGGGAGTGATCACAAGGAGGTCAAGCAAACCTAGTCCACATGTGACACTCATCACGTTATTCCTATAAAATATGCAAGTAAGTTGTATCAACAGCTAGTTCGTGGCCAAATACACCTTTCAAATATATCATGTTCTCCCAGAATAATGTAACAATCAGTACACATCTAACGGATTCGGTGTAAAAATATCATAAAAAGTATGAAAACTTATGAATTTATGCAAGCCAAAATATAAATAATCGACTAAATATAGGATAAAAAGGACTAGTAACTGTACATATGTAACATATCAATATACGTTTAGTGATATCTTTATAATGCAATATTAGTACCTATACAACAATAATGATATTTTACAACAATGTTGAATTCATAAACGTTAACATAATTTGATATAAGGATATAAACTGAATAATTAAGGATGTGATATCTCGTTTCCAAATAAGGATATGCAGGTGTAAAGTTGTTGATAATATAAAACTCTTTTATTTAAACTCTGTGATATTTAAATTCCACTAGGTTTCATCGACTTTACTATGTTGATCAAATGTCCAGCTTATTATTAAAACAAATACAAGGGGAAATAGGATAATTCATTTTTCCTGTCATTTGAGGATTGTGGTTCGAATAAAGTTAATAATATTAAAACTTGAAGGTTAGGTCAATGTTAACTTAAAGTAAGATGAAAAATCAATTAACTTCTACATTCATGTTTAAAAAAAAAAAACCAAATCTGTTCAATAAATTATGTCAATTCTTAAATGTGTTTAATTTCTCGAATACGTTTTATAATAGTCAAAGGCTTTTTTGTACAACGCAACTTATCTCTTATTTAGTTTGCTATAATACTACTAATAACCAATTAACGTACATGAATTGATACTAATAGAACTACAATTTTAAATTGTAACCTTCCTACCCTTTAATGGTTCTAAAAAACGATCAAAATTAACGTAACATTTTCTTCTTAACTGTTGATGTAAATGTCCTTTGGTTTTTAGTCTTTGTTTAGTCCTTGGTTTTGCTTGTTATTGTCTTTCTGCCATATTTTAATGTCTGAAAAATTAATACAATAAAAAACACAATTTTCAGATTTGAATAAATCACTATTTAAACTAAAACTTAAGGAATAAATATACAGATAAGATGTGAATATACCTTTCGTGATTGGATCAACAGGATGAGTTTGATATTTCCTACAGATTGTTCATAATACAGAGGAATATCATCGGTATGTTCTGCATGGTAGACACTTTTTTGTGTTTTATCATGCAGAACCTGGACCAAAAGTTTGAGTTAAAGATTCAATCATCGGTGATATAAATGGTTCAAAGTTATTAGAACCGGGTCATATTAAGTGTATATGATGGGGTATAACTTTCATTAAAAAACAACGCACCAGATACCAAAATGGCCTAGATGTGATCAACTATTTCTCATTGTACGGCTTCCAATAATGAGCAGATACAATATTGTAACGTATGTCTCAAAAGGCAAAAGACACGACTCACCAACATTTTAAAAGATAACATCAACGGCCTGATTAGTGTTCAAACGATAAACGAAAAATAGGTATTATAGACCGTAATCATTCCTATTTCAGGAAGGACCTAAATTAAAATACATACGTTTAAAATGGAATAGTCATTGAGAAGTAATATATACGATGAGCAGCGGCCTTAATAGTATGTATTCATTTTTAAAAGTTATGATCAGTAAGTAGGCGTCAAAATTAGAAATCCTCTATCATCCATCAAGTTTACGTTTGCATTTAAAATACTTTGAATCGACTTTTTATTCAACTGTATTGAATAAATGTGTTTAACATCAAAACAATATTCTGTATAATAGTACGGTAATTGCATACCTAACCCCAAAAATGTGTGCATAGTTAAAAGACCAAAGTATAGAAAATATTTAACAAGTATTTCATGTTTAAATTTGAAGTTGTGAATGTTTAAGTTACGTCATGCACAGTGAGCTGTGTGTTATATTGTAAGCTAAGGCTAGTCAAAATTATAATATACCCGTGCTTATAATTCTGTGGTGAAGACCGGGGCTCAGGTGATAATGGAAGTGTTATGGTTTCATCTGCCCTGGCCTTGGCCTGATGTATTCTTATACCTTTTAAACATATTATCTGAATTGTATGTAATCACTAAGAGTAGACGATTTTTTTTTATTGAAAACAAATTTGCTTTCTTCGCATCGATGTTGTTTTTAAACTGATTGTGTCATTTTAGTTTGCTTTCACATTCTTTTTTATTTAAGCAGAACCATATACAACTATCATATAACTATAATGGTAAGTTTCTAATAAAACAGAGTTTAACATAGTAAATGATTATGCCATTCTGCTGTTTTGGCTCGAGATGTAGCGTTTATAATGTGCACAAATCGCGAGTATGATTTCATTTTGTTATAACTGAAAGATATTTCTTTCAATTTATCAGCATCAAAAAAATTGTGAACGGAAATTGGGAATTGAAAATCCGAAATATATATAAAAAAAAAGGCAGCAACCCGACCAAAAAGCAGAAAACAGCCGAAGGCCACCGATGGGTTTTCAACTCAACGGGAAAATTCCGAACAGGAAGTGTGCCTCAGCTGGCCCTAATGAAATGTGTTGAACAGGTACCTTACCCTTCTAGTCATATGATAGTTGTATAGGGTTCTGCTAAAAACCTTTATAATATTTAAATCCTTTCTTAATTTTGGAAACTCGTTTTAGAAATTCAAATGTGACGTCACTTTGTACTATATAGTCATTTTATAAATTTTACTGTTTGAATTATTCTAAATAATAAGAATGTTCTTGTCCCATGCGGATTGCCTTGTCCGTATATTGTCGCAACTTTTTAGAACGTTTGGTCCTCGGTGGTCTTCAACTTTGTACTTGTTTTGGCTTTCGGACTTTTTTCGTCTGAGTGTCGCTGGTTAGTCTTTTGTGGACGTGGTGCGCGTCTGGCGTATTAAATGTTTAGCCTGGTACCTTTTCTTGGCTATTATTCGTTTGTTTCTCTGTCCTTATATTTTCTTTCATTTATTTGTACTGTAGTCCTGTCATGTAATGTTGTCATGTTAATGTTATAATCAACATTGCTATTTAAGTGGGAGGTTTGGCATTCCACAAAACCAGGTTCAACCCACCATTTTTTTTCTTAAAATGCCCAGTACCAAATCAGGAAAATGGCCATTGTTAAAAAAGAGGGACGAAAGACATTTTACTTTTGTTTTGTGCATAGAGTTACATATCAATTATAATATAAGAATAAGGACATAAGGTTTGATCACTAATTACAATATCTCGTCAGAGGCAAAAAAGAAAGAACTTCTATAGCACTGTACTGTATTCCACAATGAGCAAAACCCAAACCGTACAGAAAGCTTTATAACTCTTTAACATGATACAATATAATAAAATGAGAAAATCAATGCCTGAATTGTGATTTTTTGTTTCACCTGATGTCTTTTAATTTGAACGAAATTAACATATTGGTTTACTTATGGCAATATCACACAATATGCGTGCAATCATACAGTAAAGCATTATGAAAAAAATCTTCTGATTTCTAAGTTGGATTTGCACTCTTTTAAATATCATATCAGTTCGTTTGCCATGACTGAACTTACTATACATGGAGCTTTATTCGGGTATTATTTACAACCATATTTAGGGCGGTTGGAAATGAAAAGAATGTTAACCCTCCTTAATAACATGTAAAAAACGATCATAAGCTGAGTGAGTCAATAGGTGATTTTCTAGAAAAGGTTTTAGCCTATGTTTTGTCATTATATTTTATTTTATTGTTATTCTAGTTTACGTTGGTACAAAGTTTCTGTCATCTTTAAATAATTTCAGACAAATTAGAAAAATGGAGAATTCATATCGTTTTGGAACAGTTCAAAAGCAATTAAATTGTGGAGTAAATAACAGAACAAACATTAATATTTCTAGGCTAATTAATTAAGGAAAAGTTCAAAATGTTTGACATTTTTTAAATGATAAAAAAGAAACAGATAATGATTCTGTTTCATTTGTCATCTACTAGATATTGCCAACACGACAGTAACATACATAAACTAATATTGATTGAAATTTCAATAAATTATGCAACTACAAATCTACATAACAATCATAGGATCAACATGAGGTAGTAGGTACAATTATAATGTTATATATGTTTGTCTTAAATTCAACCACTATTTCATAGCTTCATTACTTATCCTGGCTTCATAAGAAAAATCAAGTCACCTTTATGATTTCATGTATGAGCGGACTTGTTCTTTGGAGTTTGGCAGTACAAGACAATAACAATCAAAACCAAAGAGTAAACAAAGACTCACAAAACCAAAGGACATTTACATCAACAGTTATAAAAAATAATGAAGAAACAACACGAACTCCACTAAAAACCGGGAGTGAAATCAGATGCTCCGGAAGGGTAAGCATTTCCTGTACCGTATTCGGCACCCTTCATGTTATTTCTTTGTTCAGGTCGGTAATGAGGGAAGGTTATTATGAATGGAGAAGAATATCAGATATGATTTCTGACACACTTTTGTCATAATGGCCAATCAGCTCATGATGGCGACCGTGAAATATCTTGAGTGATGACCTTAATTTGATTGATTCATAGCCCAGTCTTAGCAACTTTTGAGAAAGCAGTGTTCCTCGTTCAACAAAATCAACGTACTTTGAGCTAGCTCTAGAGTAACGTATCAATTGAGACACATTTACTCCAGTTTATCATGAATTTTGGTATTTAACCTACCATCACCAGTCATTTCGAGAAAAAGTCTAAATATGAAGCCGATTTATCTGTGTCGGTAGTATCTTTAATTCCAAGTTCACTTGGATATATCAAATGTAAGTGATCACTGAATCTATTATTATTAAGAGACAGTACATCATCAATATACCGAAAGGTGAAATTAAAAGACTGGTCTTATTTCTTTTCTCCTTTCTGTACAAGCCCTTGGATAAATTCTGCTTCATATGAATATAAAACAAATCTGCAAGTAGAGGAGCGCAATGGGTACCCATTGGGATTCCAATAATCTGTTGGTAGACCAAACCTCAAATTCAACAAATATGTTGGCAATTAAATAATCCAACATGGCATTGATATCTTCGTCGGTATATTTTCTCCTTGACTCTATATGATTTTTCACAAAGTAAGTTGAATTCCAGCCCAAAACTAGATATTTAAAACGTCTAGTGTCTAAAACGTCTAGATATTTAAAACGTCTACAATTCGGTACTTCTGATCTGAGAAACAGATAAATATGTCAACTTTTTACATTTTTAACTTATTTTACCAAATTTACTTATTTAAAAAGTTAAAGGTATGCATAGGAACTATTTTGTTAAATGTGTACTATAAAGTTAAATTAAAAAAAATGAACTCCGAGAAAAATTCAAAAAGAAAAATCTATAATTAAATGGCAAAATCAAAAGATCAAACGAATGGATAACAACTGTTATACTCCAGAAATGGTACTGACATTTTCTAATGTAGAAAATGGTGGATTAACCTGTTTTGTAGATGACTTGTGTGACAGTCGCATCAAATGCCATTGTATTGACAACGATGTATGACCAAAGCAAACAGACACAATAGGTAAAAATGTCAAAATAGAAGTACAGTAGTCGACATTGTGTTATCATCTTAAAACCTGTCTTCATTGTACGATATATTTGATGTTGTCTATGCTATCTATTTTTTCTTTGTTAATTAGCACGTAAAACACATATAGATAGAAATAGAAATAGATAGTTTATTCTCATAAAACCATGATAGTACAAAGATTACAGAGAAGTTAAAACAATAATATACATAATAAGAAAAATAAAAATGCATTAAAATGCATAAAATTGATGAAATGAACAGTTTCCTGAATTTAAATTATTTATATGCAAAATATTCACAATACACATTTTCGTTTATAAAGTAAAAGTTTCATAACAGTTTTTGTTTAGAATATGATTCATTTAATTAATTAAAAAAAAAACTTTGGAAACAATATTAAAGTTTCATTTTAAATGTTCAGATGTTATATCATCAATTATTATACTTCCTGTGAGAATGTCCTTCTATAGTAAAATTGCTCTATTTTGGCATAGTTTTTAAAAGAAATATATAGCGTTACCTGCACTATGCGAAAATAGTATGCCTTCCTGTTGCAAAAGACTATTGATTTTCACGTCAATCATTGTCAATTTCACGTGCAAAGGCGGAGCTAAGTTGCTTTGACAAACAAGTGGGTTGGATTTATTAGCCTGACAATTAATTAACTATTACAATTGAACAATAAGGGGGAAATAGTCGATACCATTTAAAATCTGACATTTTAAGAGACTTTAAAATACTCTAGTTTCTGTTAGAACGTTTTTGTTTACTTCTGTGTACTGCCGTTGAAGCCAAAATTGTTTGAATACTTTAGACGTCATTTGTTGCAGATAAATAGTTATGACCACATCACTGTTTTTTGTAAGTTATTGCATACTAAGGAAAGTGTTAATGAGGATGAAATGGAAGGGGTATGGAGTAAACCTTGTTAAGACAAAATCCAAAACAATTACCGGGCAATCAAAGCTATGACACGATGCCTTTTTGGTACTTCTTCATCTTGAAGTCAACATGACTTCATGCCTTCAACAAGAGCAAAATAAAGGTACCTCATAGCAAGTTTAAGACAACCTTTAGCACCAACTTAAGCAGAGTTCTACTTGTTTAACTAGTCAATAATTATGCTTTTGAATCTTTTGAATCTTATTTTCATCCCTTAATGGACCTCTGATTGTGGAGAAAATGTTCCATGATGAAATTGATATTATACAAAATATAGCTATGTTATTATATTTCATAAATAAACACGAATAGTTGCAGTATAAATACATGTATATGCAGAGTTACATAAAGAGCAGTTTTTTTACATTGAAATACACTACTATTCAAAATAGTTAACAGTCAGTATAATAATGATAAATTAAAGAACCAAAAGGGCTGGAAATATTCGATTTTCGATTAACAGTTATATTTTGGTTGACGTCTACTTGAATCCGGGAAATACACCTGAGTATCCAGGATGATAGAGTAATATATAATTGTGGGATAAAATGCTTAGAAGAAGACAGACAAGTAAAGTCTTAATTGTAACGTGCTTTGACGTGTTTCTGTGTGTGTTGGCTGATGTTTTTGTTGCACTTCAATGTTTCTGTTGTTCATTTGTTTTCCTCTTGAAATCGATGCGTTTACCTTGGTTTCAGTGTGAAACCCGAATTTGTTTTCTATCAATCGATTTATGACTTTTCAAAAGCGGTATACTACTGCTGACTTTATCTATATAAAGATGACTATCTGCTTGAAAGTAAGTCTCTCTTCATTTTGCGAAGTCCCACAAAACCCCCTTCACTAAAAGTCATCATCACTACCATGATTTCAGGAAGGCGGTTATATAAGATTTGTCATTAGATCTTTCCTTACATTTGCAGGTCAATTTCAAACATAATAATAAATTTTGGATAAATTCGGTAACTTAAAACCGTATTCGTTCATCAGTAAAAAAATGACATTTTGCAAACAACTGTTTCTGAATTAGTTATATGTAAGTGGTATGTAATTATTTCTAAGTGGACATCATTTAAAGTTGTTGCAAGAACATTATGTAAACTAGTTATTCAAACTCAACTAATCAGGCAAATAATTGGATATGCCAGATGCGCATTTAGTCTACAAAAGTCCTAGTGATGCTTGAATCAAACGGCAAAAAAAAGTTGAGGAAAAAAAAGTCATCCATCCATTAAGAGAAAACAAATCCAAATTACAAACTAAAACCGAGGAAAAAACGAGCACCAGAAACACTGACTGCAACAAAAACAAACGTCAACTTAAACAAAAACTTTACCATGTTGATCACACGATCATCTTGTTATGAAAACAAATCCAGGGGAATTTGATCGTACATATTCCATTTTATTTGATTCCCGTGTTTAAGATTAATTTAAGCATTTGGAAACGGTTATTTAGTTATATATCATTTTAGAAGTTTAAAAAATTGAAACAACACGTTTAATAATTTTATGCGTCCGAAGCGCTTTTCTGGATTTATCTTCATCAGGAACGCTCGAAGCCAAACATTTCAAATCCGAAGATGTATAAGTACCGAAACCGTTGAAGAGCTATATGAAAAAAGTACCTAAAATAAATAGCCAAATTCATCTAAAGTCAACTTTGCCCGAGGGAGTTAAGTTTCATATTGAATAAGTTTTGAAAGAAGTCATGTTTTATTTCAATATATGATAACAATGCTTAAAAATGTCTGATTCTATTGATATACGTTCGAGTTAAAGGCAAACGATATTGTGTATATTTATTTATTATTTAGTCGAATTTTATACATTTGCATGTTTTTCGGAATAGAACAATTATTTTTCTGTTTTACTTGTAAATCGGAAGAAAGCATGATTAGGGTCAACCATTAATATACCACTGAATGTTCTGGTTCAGAATTTTAAGGACCAGATCATATTAAACATAAGTAGCGGTATTAAGGCATGATGTTCATTTTTTGGCCGAATTTAGCTGGCTTATACAGACACAGGGACGACAGATACAGATAAATATCCATTTATTATGTACAAAATAATCAGTCAACTTTTATATACATATTGTCCTAAATTTGTGGCATTTCTATATTTAAAAAGGGCAAAGATTACCTATGGCTACCAATAAGACAACTCTTCACCAGAGCCAAACAACCTCTATATTATTAACAATAGCATGAAAAGGTTATCTTACAGTCTTTAACCATGAGAAAACTCCATACTGTAAAAGGAGTGGACATAACAAATGTATTACTAATTAGTTATCAAAGGTACCAGGATTTTAATTTAGTACGCCAGACGCGCGTATCATTTTAATAAGACTCATCAGTGACCCTCATATCAAAATACTTATAAAGCCAAACAAGTACAAAGTTGGAGAGCATGGAGGATTCAAAATTCCAAAAACAATTCAAACGGCCTGATTTATGTATAAGAAAATGCACGAAAAACAAATATGATAGACAACAATCATCTATTTACCGGATTAGTTATCACACAAGCAACACGACGGGTGCCACATGTGAAACAGGATCTGCTTACCCTTCCGGAGCACCTGAGATCACCCCTAGTTTTTTGGGGGGTTCGTGTTGTTTATTCTTTAGTTTTCTATGTTGTGTCATGTGTGCTGTTTTTGTTTGTCTTTTTCATTTTTAGCCATGGCGTTGTCAGTTTGTTTTAGATTTATGAGTTTGACTATCCTTTGGTTTCTTTCGTCCCCCTCTTTCATGGAAGGCCAACATACATAAATATATGAACAACGGTATAGACATTGAGACAGCGACGCAACATAATTTTTATATATGGAGAACACTACACCCTGAAAATGATCAAAGGCCCTGCAAGTGATGAAGACCTATTAGTCTGCTATTTGGTCGGGTTGTTTTCGCTTTGACACATTCCCCATTTCCATTCTCAATTTTATTCATTGATAAAAATAAAGTTATGTAAGTGTGTGTCAAATTAAAAATCAAATTTCAGCGATTAAATGACATATTTTAATGTTGTTATATTCTTATGCTTTGCTATTTAAAATATATCAATGGAATTGTATGCAACTGTTTTGAGTAAGTGTGTCAAAGATCGGAGAAACATCTTACATAATATTCTGTTAAATGTATAAGAGATTCTAAAATTTAATTGATTGTGTAAATGACAGACTAAAGTATAGAAAGTATTTGACAAATAATAAATGATTAAATTTGATGTCGTAAGACTGTTAAAGTTGCGTGTTCACAGTGAGTTGTGTGTTATGTAAAATTGATGATACTAAGAATTATTGACTGCAAATGCAATTATTTCTAGAAACACAAAGGTTTAGTTGAGGCGTGGATTAGCATGATCTGACACGACCCTGTTTTGGTGAATGTAGCTACCTTTTAAACGAAATGATATTGGAATTGTGTGAACTCACTAAGCGTAGAACTTTAATTATCGATTTCGGGGATTTTTTTCGTAGAAAAACTAGGAATATTTTATGCTACATCGACTTTTTTTTTCACATTTAAATGTTGACATAAAATTATTAACAATGCTTCCAAACGTAATTGATTATTTTCACAAACTCCGGCCTATAAATTTATTGAAAGATATACTTTATCCAGCTGTCCACCATTGAATTATAGGTTGTAATTGCCCTGTGGAATCTTCTCACTTTTTCATTTATGAGTTTTGTGCTACCTTCTTTCTATTAATTCATTTATTCATCATGTTATTTAGGCAAGACATAAACGAAAAGATAAGACACAACTTTTAGTGGATTTTGAAATCATATGTTCCTCAAAAAGAGAGGCAAAATGTACAAAGACATACAAACTCATTCATAGCTGACAATAAACTGTGACCAGGGCTTTTATATAAAGGAGAAAAAAAAACATTACAAAACACACATATAGAAAACCAACGACTAAGCAACACGAACACCTCCAAAAGCTAGGGGTTATCACAGGTGATCCGGAAGGTAGACTGGTCCTGTTCCATATGTGCCATCCGTGCTGCCCATGTTAGTACAAACCTGGTATTCAGTCTTAATTCGTATCGTCACATTTGGGGAAAACATATCTGAAATTGCATCATGGTCTACCAGTTTGTGATTGCGTCCGTAGAATTTACGAAGGGTATTACTTGAAACTCTTGGTTCAAAACAAACAATGCATAGTGAAAAAGATTGCACGATGGTGTTGTACCGTTACTAATTAAAATATAGATTTACGAGCATGACTATACTAATGATAAATAAAAATATAAATTAGACAGTTGATTTTCTCGTTTGAATGGTTTTATACGTGTCATTTTTGGGGCTCTTTAAACGCTTGCTGTTCCGTGTGAACCATATTCCGTGTTTAACTTTACTTTGACTTATAATGGTTTACTTTTATAAATAAATTGTGACATGGATGGAGAGTTGTCTCATTGGCACTCATGCCAGATCTTCGTATATTTATATATGATTTTATAGTCAAAAAAGGAATGTTCACCAAAAACCGAAAATTGCCAAAAGGGACGAAAATGACACAGAAATAAATAACTATAGGTTACATTACGGCCGTCAACAATGAGCAAAGCCCACACCACATGGTTAACTATAGAAGAGGTCATAAAAGGGCCCAAAGTGACAAGTGTAAAACAATTTAAACGAGAGAACTAACGGTCTACTTTATGTACAAAAAAAGGAACGCAAAACAAATATGTAACACAGCAACAAACGACAACCACTGAATTAAAGGCACATGCATACAAAATACATCTAACAAAAACACAGAGTCAACGTGGCCGGGTACTTGTACATCCCAACAACAAAAAGACTATAAGAACAGATCTGAGAGTACTCGCAGTAACTAACAGCTAGTTCAAAGTCAATGATAACTAATAAAAAATGAAGCATCTAATAATAAATTAACTTGGTTTTTCCCTGGTCAAGTGAGACAGTTAAGAATACAGGGGTCCCTAAGTACAATGTATGCGACCTTGGATACTTAGGTATTCATATATCAGGAAATTCTTGAATACAAATATTTGTTAGCATTGAAAAAATAACATGTCATGTTAACATAAAAGTACCGACTACTGGACTGGTTATACACTTAGAAACGTAGTCGTGGCATTGACACAGTGGTTCTAATTATTTATCATCAAACTCATAGATCGACAATAAACTGATAAGGCTATGGCTTAAAATGAAAAAGACTAACAGACAGATAATAGTAAACGACACAACATCGAAAACTAAAAATTAAGCAGCACAAACCGCTGGAATGTTGCTACATAGAAATGGAAAGTTCACAATTGAGAAGCTAATATTAACTCTTTTGTCGTAAAGTTTTGTTCTCAACCGACCCTCATAGTCATTTTCTAGATGTAAGTCAAGATATGAGGCCGACTAAACTGTATCTGTTGTATCCATAATCTCTAGTTCGTTTGGATTGATGCGTTTAACATAGTCACCAAATTTTGAATTATTTAGTGTGAGAACATAACCTTAACAGCGGAAAGTGAAGTTAAAAGATATTGCTAACTTTATTCATTTCTTCCTAAGAAGTTCATGTATGAAGTCAGCCTCATAATAATAAAGAAACAAGTCGGTAAGAAGAGGGCACAATTGATTCCCATTGGAATGCCGACAGTCTGTTGAAAACACGTCCTCCAAAAGTAAGAAATATGTTGCCAATCAAGAAATCTTGATAATGTCAGTTTCTGAGAATTTTTGGATTGAATCAGAGTGATTCTTTTCAGAGTAGGATTTATCACTCCTTAAGAGAAGATACATGTATCTACGTAAGCCATTCTTAAAATATTGATAATAACTCTAATATAACAATTTAGTCCCATGAAAATGATCAACTTTGCATGTTCACATTTATGGATTGAAAGTTTAGTGTGATTTTTGTGGTGTTGAGGTTTTTCCTAATAACTAGTTTACAATATCAGATAAAACAAAGGCATCAATTATGCAAAAGCAAATTAATAGATCATTCACCTAATTAAGGAATCAATTTGATTCTAAATTCAACGATTCGATTTTAAATACAATTATATTGGATCGCAAGTATTTTCAGTGTGCTATCAATTTTAACTAAGGACATTATTATTACACAACATCTATCATATTCTATACTACGTAGCAAAATGTAATTATTCTAGCTGTTTGACTGCCAAATTGTCAAATATAACAGCCATAATCAGGACAAGAACAGGATATATAATTAAACAGAGGGAAAAGGAGTTCTGAAAATATTGATTACCAAAGTCAAATGAGAGTAATTCAGTGATTTGTGTGTGTTATTGTATTATATTTATATGTTTTAAATAAAATTGTCATTTCAGTGCCTTGCATAGTTCAATATGCAATGTGGGTTTTGGGGCATTGTTGAAGGTGGTACGTTGACCTTAAGTAGCTTCAAAACTTCTCCGTCATTTGGTCACTGTTGGAGAGTTGTGGCATTGGCAATCAGTATGGTCATAGTAGGGCAAGATAGATGTTTCAAATGAAATACATTTACATTAAATAATAATCTTTATTGCAAAAAACATGAAACCCTGACGGGTTAAAATGCAAACATAGTACAATGTATACACAAGTGACAAGACACATAACTATACATGATAAATGTTTTTAAAAAGTGAAGTTGATATTAATAACATATATCTATATATAGATGTATATAATAATTGACCAATGTGGACCTTATTTTCGCAATTCCATAGATTGCTTTATATAGTCTACAACACTAGACAAAATATCTTTATTGGGATCTAGAATAGTTTAATTAAACAACTCCTAAAAATTTAAACTGAATTAAATTATTCAATTATCCTCAGCTAACATTATACATTCGAACTGATTAGAATTTGTCACGTATAAGCATTTTCACATTCTTCGGTAATAAAATATTTGGCTGTCATTGACGTATTTCAACTATCCTGGTGTGTTGTTTACAACTTCAGGGTACTGGTAATTGAAAAACTACTCCAGCTGTTTTATACGGGAAAATATTAATGTAAGATGTCCACAGGTTAGACGATCAGTCTGTTTAAGATCTTGTTTAAGTTCGTTTTGTTGTAATGCTCTGAAACGTTGAATATTTCCGCTTTCCGGACTTGTGACCTGACGCGTACCTACTGAAGGTTATTCCAGAAACATGCGTTGTGCACACTGAAATCAGTGTAATACATTTTCCGACCGTAGCCATCATGACTACCCATGAATGTCTCGAATGGTCGTTCTGAAAGCTGGAGTAAAACACCATTCATGGTTATAGGTTTGAGATACAATGGATAAGCGTGTGTTCGTTAAAAAGATACAATGCGCCTGGAGAAAAAAAATCACGATAAATGAAAAGGCTGACGTCACAGCAGTGGTTTAATATCTGATCAAATGTCACAGATAACGTGTAATAAAGTGAACTTTCCGTGTTTGTAAAAACCTGTTTGTACAAAAATAATTTACATCTTGATGTTGTCAGCTGACAGTAACTGGTAAAACCATAATGTTTTAACTGGCACAATTCTACGGGGTGCCGAATGGGACTTTTGTGGTTTTGTACAAAATTAAATTCTGTCATAACAAAATCATTTTTGTCTTACAAAACTATTTGATACAGACTTGTTGTATAAGAACTTCAATTTTGTGATGTCAAAATTCATTTTTGTCCAAAGACAAAATTCATTTTTGTAGACAAAATTCATTTTTGTAGACAAAATTCATTTTTGTAGACAAAATTCATTTTTGTAGTGACAAAATTCAATTTTATTTTGTCAAATAGATATGCAAATATAAACTTATTTGCATAAAAAATTGACTTTTGTTACCTGATATGGGAATTAAAACAAAAAAGTCAATTTTGTGAGACAAAATAGAATTTGTACGCAATTAACATTAAATTAGCATCCTGTGATTTTGTAATTAAAATTTTTTTTTGTGAAGACAAAATTGAGTTTTGTAAGACAGACATGAAATTTTAACACATAATTGACTTTTGTGACGAATACTTTATTTCTTATAAAACTATAATTACATAGTTATAGAGAACATACATAAATATAACTATAATGTACAATTTTTACAAGCATGTGTGAACAATACAATGAAATTAACTTGGAGGACTGACTTTCACATTTATGACTTTGATAAATTTACATAGTTTTTCTAATATTACAATATTACATGAATTAAACAGTTGATCAAATTTATAGATATTAGGGTTTGACCAGCAGTATGTAGGTAAAAATTTCTTTCTTTCAAACATAAAAGATCTACAATTCATAATATAATGATACTCGTCACCAATGTCGTTTGAGTCCCAGAGACAGCAGATTCTGTCTTATCTCGGTTAACCCTGCCACCTTCCAGACTCAATCGGCAAGTGGTGACTACCACATCTATATTAGCATAATGCATAAATGAATATGTAAGGTAAAACAGAAAAATATTTATCCAATTGAAAGAAGTCAATTTTGTGTCACAAAAGTCAATTTTGTCAACACAAAATTGATTTTGTCATGACAAAATTCAATGTTGTGTTTATTTTTGTGTAGACAAAATTGACTTTTGTGTAAAATTTTCACTTCTGTTTAAAAAAACTCAATTTTATCTACTTTTGTCTACACAAAAATAAACTTTTGTGACAAAATCTCAGTTTTGTATGCAAATTAGTTCACAGAATCCAAACTAAACTAATTTGCATACAAAATTGACTTTTGTCGCCCAGTTTTCAAATTAGGTAATAAAAGTAAAGTCTGTGTTACAAAAATGAATTTTGTCATGACAAAAGTAACTTTTGTCCACTGAAAGATAATTTTGTATGACAAAATTTAAATTTGTAGTATGCTACAAGTTTTGTTAAACTGAACTCATTTTTGTTGAACAAAACTCATTTTTGTTGAACAAAACTCATTGAACAAAACTCACTTTTGTCCGTACAAAATTGAATTTCGAGTACAAAACCACAAGATATTGTCACCAGTCCCTACAACCCCAAAAAGGCCTGCCATCGCCTGGTATTCTACACCTCCACAAATGACAGAGGCAAGCGTAGTAGGATCGACTTTGATGAAGGGTTTAACATCGACGACCCAGACCTACTGCGCACACCACCACACATATCGCCCGTCATCAACGCAGATTCCAAAGAAGCAATACAAACAGCCATGCTAGCAGCACGACCTGATACTCCGTACCAGCAACACCAACGCAGTTGGAGTAAATGAAGGCCAAAAGACAAACAAACACCGGTCTGTACAATAGGTTTTTCCAGTCCGCAATATCCAGACAGGATAGCCGGACGTAAAACATCCACATATCATCATCAAAACCACAAGAGTCCCATTCGGCGCCCCGTACAATTCGACACAGAACAACGTTTACAGACACTCCTGACTCAATATGCGACATGTACTTAGTAGTAACCAGAAATATGTGATCGATGCGGCATTTTGCATTTGCGCCGATTTTTTTACAGGTAAATTACAGGTAAATAGATATAAAAAGATGTGGTATGAGTCCAAATGAGAGCAGTCTCAATCCAAGTCATCTTATTTTTCATTTATTATTATAAACATCTTCCATTAGCCAATTGTACAAATGTAATGAATTGTTTAATCATAATATGTATGTAACTGTTGTCCCCTGATCACTACGGGGAGATGGAAGAAGGCCTACAATATACACATCCAGACTCTTCCCTTGACAATACCCGTAGTTCTTTAACCTCTGTCTTTCGGACATCTGCCACATCAGGCTCGACCAGTGTTTTGACAATAGAATCCGTGGTGACTCTGGCTTTACACGATGTATGGTACATTTGTAAGATATGTTGTTATGTTTCAGGACACTAACCTTCCGATATGTATGGCCCTCGATGATTAAAGAATTGACTTCTCGGCTCGTTTCAGTGTGTAATATGTCCATCATGTTACAAACAAGTTCCAAAACAATATGAATCAAAATTAACTTAAACATAAATGAACAACACTTATAACCACATTTAACGGATGGTATAGGACAGTACATGTACAAGTATTAACTTACCTGTTAATTTAATTAGGAGCAGATATAAAATCGGCGCAAATGAAAAAATGAAAATTTTCAAAATCGGCGCAAGTGTCATACGCCCGATCGATGGTAAATTTTCAATTGTGTATTTATACGCCTTGTAGTATTGTATTTTGGTATTCTATAATACCAATAATATGATGGAATTAAGTGGTGGTTCTTTTCCGATTTAGTTCCTTTCGTCGCAGATTTTGTTATCTTGATGGTTGCAATAATAAGGGAGGCTTTATTGCTAACGAGTTTAAAATAGACATATAATGTGCCAGTCTCAACTTAACAAATCTCGTCAGTTATCGTAACATCATTTATATGCTTTTGTTTATTTGGAGTTAATAGTTGAATAAATATCTGTCGTCTTCTGTAATTACACAAATTAAGATATTTTTAAGATTGAGGGTGTTATATCTTTTGAGATACGTAGTGGGTAGATGTTTTTTTGTTGAAGGTCTTGTCTAATAATGACTATTAGATAATATTTTTTTTGGAAAGAACTTGTATTGATTGAAAAGTCTCATCATAGTGTGTGCATGTACTTTTAAAATTATCTTCGTTATTGCTAAAAAGTTCGCACAATTTTGTCTATTGAGAATTTAAAGTTTATGTTAACTCAAGACCTTATTACGGAAGCGTATTAGCGCCACACATTTTTTTTTTTTTATTTTTCTTCCTATGTTTGCGTTTTAACGCAAGCCTTTACGCAAACCTTTGCGATATAACGCAAACCTTTGCGTTATAACGCAAACATTTGTTTTATCTTATTTCTTATTTAAGATTCAAAGGAAACAGGAGTTATTAATGGAGCAGGCTGGATATAATAAAATTTATCACCTTTGTAGTAATTGCAAAGTAAACTGCTTGAATAATTAGATCATATCAATGACTAATAATGAGCAGAATAATATAAGAAGATGTGGTATGAGTGCCAATAAGAAAACTCTCCATCTAAGTCACTATTCGTAAAAGTAAACCATCATAGGCCGAATTACGGTCTTCAACACGGAGCATTGGCTCACACTAAACAACAAACTATAAAGGTCCCCAAAAACGATATCCAAGTTACTACTAGTATATATATATTACAAAGAAAATTGAGTAAATTGAGGTTATACCCAAGAAAAAAATCAACCCTGCTAATATAGCTATAACCGAATATAAATATACTTCCAAAGTAAGCTCTCGTTTGAGAACTGTGTAAAGTAGGTTACATTCAAACAAGCTACCCTTTGGCAATAAAGGTATAGAATGAAGATGTTTTATTAATAAAATTATGTTCTCTCTATTCAAATTGCTACCCAAGCATCTTAAAAATACTTCATTATATTGAAATGAAAATTCAATGACTTTCTATCAAAGAATCTTGATCATATTCTGAGATTTAAAAAAAATGTTTCCTTATTAATAATTCATTTTAAAGCAGAAAGATCATTTTGTCTATTTGACTTGGAGGTTTCACAATTGTATGACATTATTTTTTATCTTTCAATTTTAATATGACTATATACTATATCTATTTTCTTGATAAATTATATACTTTTCTGATGCACAAATCAGTCTTAATTCATGTATAATTGCACTTCAATTATTCCATTATTCCTATGCATATTTATTATAATGATTTGGCCTTGTATGTATGTTTCTTTTTTTTTATCTACTAGTAAATCACATCCGAAATGAATGACAGACGGACATATATACAAAACTTAATGAATAATCGAAATAAAGATGTTTGCGTTTTAACGCAAACATAAGAAGAAAAATTAAAAAAAAATGTGTGGCGCTAATACGCTTCCGTACCTTATAGTCTCAGAAGTCAGACATTGTCTGCACATTGATTACTTCTTAATTACACCAAAAACAAAATGGAAATTTCTTTTATGGCAGTAGTCAAGAGACTCCCTGATGTACATCCTGTGCTGAAGGTGATTAGACGCGCCACTGTCGTCACTGGCAAGTCAAGAGGCTCCCTGATGTGCATCCCATGCTGAAGGTGATTAGACGCGCCACTGTCGTCGCTGGCAACTATTTTCTGTTTATATCTGTTGTTAATAGGATGACATTGCAAAATGTGAAACTGAAATTTTATTGACTTTTTTTAACTGATAATTAACACAGCCATAGCTGAAACATAGTTCAATAAATCATTGAAGCGTTCAGTTTTACAAGTTGGATGTCTTCATCAATATTGAGGTACGAGTATCGCCAAACAGTTTTACCTACCTGGGAATATATCAATTGATTTTAACAGAATCTGTGTTTACTGTCTAATGTTGACGTATTGGTACATTTGAGATTGTTGAATTATGGATAAGATGTTTTTGTAAGTAAATCAATTTATATATATGTAATATAATTCTATCATCCCCGGGTGGATTGATCAAGTACACTGACATAGTTGATACCATTTCTGTCCTCCCGGGTGGTTTGGTGAAGAACGTCGACACAGTAGATTGTAACTCTAAATAAGGAATATAATCCATGCGTATAAAGTTAGAAATACTAGATTAAAAAAAAAAATATTTTTCAAAACGTTATGAAATATGGTATATTTTACAAGTAGTGATTGACTTTTGTGTTTACTTTCTAATATAGTAGTCTTGGTTCATTTTAGATTCATGAATTATGGATAAGATTCTTTGTAAGTAAATCAATTTACATATATGTAATAACATTCTATCCTCCCGGGTGGATTGATCAAGTACTCTGACACATTTGATTGTAACTATAAATAAGGAATATGATTCATGCTCCGTCATCGTAAGTTTTAAATATTTGATTTTTAGTTATAAATTATATTTTTTTAAATGTTATATAATATGGTTCATTTTACAGGATGTTATTTCAAACTTCCCGATGTATTTATTTACTATAAGCAGTCAATAAAGAAAATGTTACCGTTATAAGTAGTTCGACAATTTAAAAGACTTTTAAACCATAATTCTTTAAAAAAAAAATCGAAATGTTATGAAATATAATTCTTTTCACACCATTTGTTGTTTATAATTTCCTCGTGGATTTGACTGGTTTAACCCTCTTTTTCCTTGGTTTTATTGCTATCAGAATAATAAATATCAAGGACAATTTTATCGTTAGTATTAAAAAAAAAAACACTTTGTTAAATTTTTTTGAAAAATTATTTTTGATAATAAAGTTCATTTAAAAAGAAATACATGTGGGGAATTTATCGCTTTGATTCGACTCAGTGGCGTGAACAAACATCATAAGTGATGCAACAATACAAAGTGAATCATTTGAATTGGTTTACGATATCTTTGAAAATCTATACATCAAACTGTCATACAATTTTAAAACTTTAAAAGGTTCATATTACATTCGATGCAAACAATACCGCTATAAATGATTGTCATGATATTTTTATGATAAGTCCATAAATAAATCGTTACCTTTTTGTGCTATTTTAAGTGATTGTTTTGTCTTTTTTTTCCTTTAGTTGATCGTTTTTCAATAATATGATTACGTCATTGGACGTAAAACTAACAATAAAAAATGTTCAAGTGTTTTAACAGATCAATTAAGTGTGGCATAAGTTTGGTGCAAACGTTTACTTTCTGAACACGTTGTTTCTAAACTTTGGCTGTCAACAAAATACTGCGTTACAGTGAGAATAAAAATGTCGTCACTTTTAAGCACAATTAATTAAAAGACCTAAGATATATGTATTAGTTATCACATTTCCATAATTCCTATGAGAAATGCATCAATATTTTAATCAATAACCTCTTACTTTCTCAATATTTTTTGAGAGAACACAACAGAAGTCAGAAGAACAGATATGAATGACAATGAGACAACTCTCCATCCAAGTAACAATGTGTAAAAAGTAAACAATTATAAGTCAATGTATTGCCTTTAACACAGGGCCTAAATCAATTTCTGACAAAATATTTTCGATATTTTTTCCATTTATAGAAGTTTTAGATCCACTTCTACCATAAAAAAAAATCCGTAGTCATCTTTTTTCCAAGAAGTAAATTTTTCCATATGCTTTCTCTAAATAAAAAAAACCCAGAAGCGTTTCTTTATGTCAGTCAAACTTATATAAAACCACACATTAGATATTGAATAATACGTTTGGTGTTTCGTTTTTGTTAGGGGGCGGTCATTGATAATCACAAAAATAAATGGTTTGTTCTGTGGTAGTTTGAAAATAAATAACCTAACTTGCAATGAATTAAAAATAAATAACTCGGCAGGTCTGTTCGAAAGCATGTGAGATGGCACCAGATATAACAAAGAGTCTCTATACATGGTGCTTTGAGACCAAAATATTGTCAAAAAAATGATTAAAACAGGACTTCCATTGTCAGATTAAGAAAGGGTCTGGGCAACACCCAAAAAACAAACATGATTTTGCATCATTAGTTCTATAACTTCTTGGGGCCTGCAGCTTCTCCAAAACCCTTCAAAATTTTTTAACCTTGCTTCGCTCGTAGTAAATCATTTGCAATACTTTTATGGGAGGCTTATTACAGCCAAACTTTACTCTCTTGTATGTATGCAATACATGTATATGCAGTTTAGAATTCAGCAGATTCATTTCCACAGATGATGATGATTAATTCTGATTAAAGGGTACATAATGACTTGACTATACATTAAAAATTTTATGTTTTCAAATATTAGTTGTTGTGAAAATAAATAATCAACGACCAGTTCTTGTCCCTTTTTTTAATATGAATATTAGATCCACATTAACCAGCCAAGATGGTTTTGATCGTGAAGATAATTATGGATTACTTGAACAGTGTTAGTAAATAATTTATCACATCAAGTTGTGCTAGATTCCACAAGGATTGTGTTTTACAATAAAAATATGCTGTTTTTTGATCAGATGGTTAATTAACGCCCAATGGCAAACATTACAAGATCGAAAATACGTTTACCTATACATAAGCTGTAAGAAAGAAGATATGCAAAGGGTCAATATTTATCGAACAGGAACGTAACATAAGTACTTTGTTGATTCAGAGGTGATATACGTAGAAAATAATAAAAAGTCTAGTATATTAATATTCTGAATAAATAATGATTTTAAAATCTATGAACAATTTCATAAATTCCATCGAAATATATTTCTCGTAAATTCAGAAGATTATATTATATTTTGAATGTCAAAAAGCACTTGACACAATTGCTGATAGACAACAACTCTTGCTTGACAGTTGACGATTGAGCCGTTGAGATGGTAATGTCTACAAAGAATTATAATCGCTTCACATATGACTTCCCCTTTGATAATGACTTTAAAATACATTTTAAGAGTGGTCAACTCCGAATACGACCCATTTCCACACGTTAAAGTTTACGTACTGCCTACATTCAAAACCCCAGGGCGAGGATATCAATCTCTAACATGGTCTGGTGGTGAATCTAGCACATTGTATAGTTGTCTGGCATGCCTATATATATAGAGAGAGAGAAGCTGTGAAAATGTGTTAGTTGTCCGAAATGCTTTGGGATAACCCGTGCTTGTTTGTTGATAAACTCATTGTAAGTATCTAAATCACGAATAATTCAAACTTTGTATAAAAATAAAATGTAAGCTGTTTTACACCAGTGTCCTTCGATCTATAGGGGTAGTAATCTAATTTTAATCATACCACTGTGACTTTTCTTATTTTGATACTAACCAAACAAGGAGTAAATTAAAGGTTCAAAATCTAATATCTCATGAATAAGTTTCGATTACTCTCTTTACAATTTTTTTTCACGATTTTAAGTTTCAATTCAAATATTTATTTTTGTTTAAACTAAATTAATGTATGTAACGGCTGATTTTATATATATGTATTATGGTACACTGTAAGTGTCACTCTGTAAGTAAATCCAATTAAAGGTCAAGTAAATTTATCTAGAGTCTGTAGTTCTAACAATGACATGTACATGTATTATTCAATGATATGTTTCTGGTTGTTATGAACTTTTTATAGTCAGATTTTTTAGTTAATTAGAAATAGTGTTGGTATAGGAAGATGTGGTGTGAGTGCCAATGAGACAACTCTCCATCCAAATAACAATTTATAAAAGTAAACCATTATAGGTCAATGTACGGCCTTCAACACGGAGCCTTGGCTCACACCGAAGAGCAAGCTATAAAGGGCCCCAAAATTACTAGTGTAAAACCATTCAAACGGGAAAACCAATTGTCTAATTTGTAGAAAAAAATATGATTGACATGTTTAAAGTAAAGTTGAATTTTGTTCATTTTCGGAAAGGTTAAGAAAATGCATGTTTAAACTTTAAAAAAAATGAATAAAAACCCACAAGTCTTAAAATATTTATAGATCCTCGTACAAGTGAATAATCTGTATGTTGGTCAACTACTTGAAAATGAATTGGATCAAATAAAACTCATCACTAGAAGATGTTTAATATTAGAAAGATTAACTGTATAAGGTCGAACACTTCTGTTTGAATAGGATGTTTACATTTTACGTCAAACAAATGGACAATTTCCTTCTTTGTAGTTTAATCTGTAGTTATTAATTTTTTATGTTGTATAGAGTATAAAATCATAACTATAAATGGTTCCTCAAAAAAAAACCAAAGTACACGTATATACGAGAGGAAATACCGGTGTCAGACCAGAGGTCAATTTCTGTAAGTAAGTATTAAAGTATTTTTTTATTGAAATAAATTCCAGACATTGGACTATCATCAAATACAACAATTACAACAATATTACAGTATATAGTTGTCGTTTGTTGATGTGGTTCATACATGTAAGTGGTTCTCGTTTTTCATATAGATTAGACCGTTGGTTTTCCCGTTAAAATGGTTTCACCCTAGTAACTTTTGGGGCTCGTTATAGCTTGCTGTTCGGTGTGAGCAAAGGCTCCGTGTTGAAGACCGTACCTTGACCTGTAATAGTTTACTTTTACAAATTGTGACTTGGATGGAGAGTTGTCTCATTGGCTCTCATACCACATCTTCTTATATTATCTATATACATGTGTATGAAAAATGGAACTGTGCGCTGAAAGTCTCGTTTTACTTACAGGAAACGCGATGCTAGACATGACAAGTTAATGTGAAATAAAAATGAAAGTGCTCCAGCTTTACCGTTGTGATTGAAAACTAGTTGGTCATTTATTACGAAGAGAAAATATAACATCCGTATAAGTACACACAAACTGACCTAATCAATTAATTTAACTGTTGTTTAAATGAAGTAATCGATAGACATTTACACGTTGGGCTATAACGGAAAAATCAATTCATATTTCATTGGAGATTAAATACAAAAGAAAAATTGTAACTGTTCAGGTATATCTAAGTTCAAAAAATATGACATAAGATTAACGGTGCTGGCAATTAAAGAAAAATATACCAGGTGAATGTAATAAATTACGATTACTGTGGCCTTGGATTCTAAGTGTTCAATGAACCGTTCCTGTGATTTTAATATAGACTTATCTTTTTTTAAGAAACAAACATGACGGTTCTTGTAGGTCGTGGTCCAATACACTTAAATATATCCAATATTTACTTTCAGAAAAGTAAGCCATACGTTTGAAGTATTTCAATGATCGGTGGATATGGGTAGCTTTAGGACTATTGGTAAAAAAATTAAAATGGCGGTGAGTAGTTCTTTATTACTTATTATGTATTGATAATATTCGTTTCATTTAATCTTTTTATAAACAAAAGATTTATTTATGTTGAGTTATAAGTCTTGTGCTTATACATATCGTATTTTGATTCAGTTTCACGTAAGTTAAGATGGAATAAGATAAACACATAACTTAATCTTATCGTATTTTTTCGCGATTGATATGCTAGTTGTTATTGTATTTCGTGACTTTATTCATTCAATTTATTTATATATATTTTTTTATTACCCTGTTTCCTTGTAATTTTCTACCGGTAACCACCTAAAACTTTTAAATTCGCAAAATTTAGCATAAAATATAACATTTCCAACGGACTCTGTAAGGGTTTAGTTGTGGGTTATAAGCCTTCAGAGTAGTCTTCTTCTTCTTCTTTATGTTTTTAACGATCCCTCAATTATTGAAGATTATTCGCCAGGCGTCGACTATAAAATTTATAATTTACACTTTAGCAACAAAAATAAAAAATAACAAAATAAAAAAATAACGTATGTACATTTGAAAAAAAAATTGTGATAAAACTATATACATTATACATTTAATAACAGAATAGTTAGAGATAGAATATGGGGATGATAGCAAGTTCTGAGATCAAACTCTTGAATCCCTGTACTGTACTGCATGATACTATTTGTTGTGGCAAATGATTCCAATTTATAACAGTTCGTGGATTAAATGAATATTTATAACTGTCTTTAGATGTTTGTATTTGCCTAAATGAGTGCGGATTGCCAGGTTCTATTGTCTAGTGGGATCAAAAGGTTATGTATAGGGACTGCAACAATTTCATGAATAATTTTGTAAAAGAAAACAAGGCTGTATCGTAAACGCCTAACTTCGAGTGGGTACCAATTTAGGTCTGTCATCATTTCAGTAACTGAGCTGGTGTTGTTGAAGCGGTTGCATGAGAAGCGTGCTGCTCTTCTCTGAACTTTTTCGATTTGCGAAATTTGCTGTTTTTGATTGTTGAGCAGTACTCTAATTTTGGTCGGACAAGAGCTTTATATGCGTGAGCTTTACTTTCAGTGATGCTATTTTTAGGTTTCTACGAATAAATCCAAGGGACTGATTTGCATTTGATTTCATGTTATCTATATGTTTGTCCAGTTTTAAATTTAATTGAAGAGTTAGGCCTAAACACTTTGTAGAGACGACCTTGTCTAGAGAGTGATTGTGTAGTTTATAAGTGAAGTCTAAAGGTTTGCGTTTTTGAGTTACACTTAGAATGTTGCACTTATCAGGATGAACATGCATGAGCCAGTCCTGCTTCCACCTACCGGCCGCTTCTAAGTCAGACTGTAATTTAAATGTGTCATCTTGTTTTTTAATTTCCCTATAAATAATGCTATCATCTGCAAACAATCTTAATGTAATTCAAATTTGTGTTTACTTTTCAAAATTATCTCATATATCTAACCTATTGATAGAGAAGGATGTAAAATTTAAACATATTCAGGATATAGTTATTTGAATGAATGTTTTTCTTTTTAAAATCGATAATGAATAATTGTGTCAACTAAAATGATATGATATGTTTGCAAGTTAGGTCAAAATTATTTTGTTACCGAGTTAAAACAAGAAATTTTTTCTAGAAAATTTACTAAGGTTTCTCATAGTGTCTTTTCTTATGACCATTCGTCTTACTATATTGAATGACATTTTGTTCTCTGCTAATTATGCCAGTTATGGCACATTGATAACGTCACTCCGACGTCACCAGACATTGACAAATTAAATTGAGAATGGAAATGGGATATATGTCAAAAAACAAAACGTAATTAGACATACATGCATGCAATATGCTACATTTAAAGAACAAATAAATGTATTTTGACTACTTCTTTGGAAACTTTTTTTTTAATCAATTTAAGGTATCTAAAAGTCATACGAAGTTACCGAACGAAAATGTTCCTTATCTATTTCGCGCATTTTTAAGAAATAAATCAGATTTTAACATTAAAACAACCAAATAAGCGAAAAATCAGATAAACGAGAATTTAAAAGAAGAAAAATGATCTTGTTGGTACTACAAGTCCAATAAAAGAAATGGAATTGCATAAAGACATTATTTGGGACAACGTTACAGTAGGTAAAACCAAAGACCTACTTCGTAATATAATTAGGTATATTTCTTTTGAAATGGGGGAGTTATTTTTATTATATATTATAACTGGACCGCGGTTGGTAATCAATACTTTTAAATGATTTTGAAACTAGATATTTATAGGTACTCGAAAAAGTAGTTAAATTTTTAAAAACTTGGCATTCACTTTCCATTCAGCTTACGGTCATGTATTATTTGAGTATTTTAATTGGGACATATTTGAGATCTTAGTTTATTTATGGCTTAAGGGGGTGGGGTGGGGTGGGGTTTGGGGGGGGGGGGGGTAATGAAAACTGAGCAAATTTTCATAGATTGTTGCATAAACTATATTTAAACGAAACAAAATGACATAAGAACAACAACAATACAAACAACAAAAAAATAACAAATTTTAATTTAGTCTGAAAAACAGGTTTTCAAAAGCAGCAAACTTGTTGACAAGCGTATTTGAAATATTGCTTTCCTCCGGGTTAATTAGAGACCCCTCGAACAGTTAAGTTCAAAAAGCGATAAGTGTACTCATCAAATTTTACATCCCAAATCAAACCATACGTGGCACAAATGCCAATTTTAAGAATATATATAGTCACCTTCCGGTTCCTCCTCTTTGGAAGAATTTGAAATGATCTGACTTTCTGGTTTTGAGAAGTTTCATCATATCAGACAATACGAGTGTGTTTTTTCTCCAGTTTTCAAGTGTTGTTTTGTAAAAACCGTATAACTGTTGACCTCGGTTAATGATCGTGTCATGTTAAAGCATTCTATTATTCAAGTGTAACTTTAATATATATGTTATATATGGTGCATAACAGTTGGATTGTCATGTTTACTTAATGAGGTCAAATTTCAAAAAACATATGTGTCGAAGTGTAACAAAATGCTGCTTGCGGGGCACTATTTTCTAAAGTAACTTGCATACGTAATTCTTAAATGACAAAATATGTGGACAGATTTCTAATTCTCATTATAGTGAGGATATATAGAACTCTGGTTTGCATTAAATCCCCTAGGTATGACTAAGTAGGTAAAACCAATTAAAGGCCAAAGTTGACAACCTTCGATGAGAAGCAAAATAACACAATGATATGCAAAATATTTGTTTAATTGCTCAGAAGACAATTTCTAAATGAATTCCGAACCCAATAGAAAAATTTACCTTCTACCCGATTTAGTATGCAAGTTATAATATAATACAAGCTTATAAAACGTTACATTATTTAACCGGCCTACCCACGCAAGGGAAAATCCAGAATCAAACATTTAAATGTATATAAACATTAACAAGCTAGCAATTAAATAAACCTTTTTATCTGTTTTGGAAACATCAAAATAAATATTTATGAATAGAGAAAATAAAAAATCAATAACCAATCAAAACCAAGCATCTGAGATTGTGAAAGCTCTTCTCCACAAGGTAACAAAACGTATAGGAAAAGTTGTGCAAGAGGTTTCTATAAATATACAAAACGGATGTTGTTTTAACCCAATATATTGACTTGTTTGCACTTCCAAATTTTAGAATTCGGGCTGAGAATTGGGGCGTTGGCTTGCAGAAATTGATTGATAAAAGAGTCATTTAATTGATCTTACACCAAATGAATATAAAAGCATTGTTCGATCATTGTGTATGGCGTCGTTAAGATATCTCGGGTGTCTAAATTTTCGACGATAGATTTTTCTAGAATTCTGTTAAAGACTTCTGGGTCAATGTTCTTTCAAATTACAATATAAAAACTGAGGGTCACGGACTATATTTTTTGTTAAAATACAGGGGTTATTTCTGTTCGGTTATATTTGGGTTACAAAACTTTTCCTAATTTGAGGAACATTTATCCATAGAATTTAAACCAAAATTCAATAGAATATTTGCCTTTCATTAATACTTTTGAAATGTACAATAAAAATAGGGGTCGCGGGCTTGATTTTGTTGAAAAATAATTAAAAAAAACCCCAATTTGTCCTATTAAATTCAGTATATTTATTTGCGCTTGATGTAAAAAGGATTTTGTTCTGAACATTTTTAATAGTTTTAATCTGTATATTCCAAGTTTTGTTGTATTGTGAATGATACATGGTAAAATGTTTTTAAACAATTAAAAGAGTGTTTTTGCCACATTCGCAGAAGTGAAGCTCAGAAAATATTTAACAAAAAAAAATCGTTTCAATAAATTTCCTTTAAAAAAAGTTATGAGCACAATACTGATTGTTTAAATAGAGAATCAGATAGCTTCGACTGGATGAGAAGGGTCTGTAATTTCTTAACTTATCCGGATGGGAATAGCGATAAAATGTATTCTTGAAAAAGATGATCAATGTTGTTCACCAGAACTTATATGTAAATTGCAAATTCTGAAATTCTACTGTTTATCAAATCGAGCCGGAACAACCACTTTATATTATTCACTTTATAAAAAAAACATCCAATGAAAATGGCTGTCTTATTCAAATATTTGAAATGCATTGGTAATCAAACATTTAGTAGAACTCTCAAGATTTTATATACTTTTGTTGATCAATTTATTGATGTATTTTTATGACATAAAACGGTTAGAGGATGCATATGCACCGATAAGTTCTGACCTAAAACAAGTTGTACTTTTGTTATTTCTGAAAAAGGAATTAGATATAAGTGTTGAATAATAACGCATCAGCCATGTTTTTTTTTAGAGAAAGCAAAATTATTCTGTAAAAGTGTGCATGATACTAAATAAACGCCAGTAAAACATTAAATAAACATTTATCGTGCTTTCTTTCTTTTCTATTCTAAACTTGGGCAGGATCTAGTTGTAGGTGGCATGCATGTTGGAGAAAAAACTGAATATACGACCCATTTTTCATGCAGTTCATATGGTAAATTCTTGTAGGATTTTGTTACTCGCCCTCAGTTTAAATTAATTTTGGATTTACAATGTCAATTTGGTAATGTAATAATTTATTATATATAACAAAAAGGCATGATAACTACCATATAGGATTCAACCTTTTATGGCAGGTCTTCTATTTGAGTGTTTATGATATGTGAACGATTTACGGCTTTAACGAGAATTTTGTCGAAATTTTAAAATAAATGTGGAAAACTCCATTGATGCGACTGTCATACAAATGAGAGGTTTAGTTAGCTATAAAACCACGTTCAATTCACCATTTTCTACGTAAGAAAATGTCTGTACCAGGGGCGGATGCAGGAATTTTCGAAAGGGGGGTGCTAACCAAGTGCACCTAGGGCAAAGGGGGGGGGGTGCAAAACATATGTCCCGATACAAATGCATTGATCGGCAAAAATAAAGGGGGTGTGTGCACCCCCGGAACCCCCCCCCCCCCTGGATCCGCCACTGTGTACCAAGTCAGGAATATGACAGTTGTTATCCATTTGTTTGATGTGTTTGAACTTTTGATTTTGCCATTTGATTGGGGACTTTCCTTTTTGAATTTTCCTTGGAGTTCAGTATTTTTGTTATTTTACTTTTTTTGTATGGAAAGTGTCAGACATCTTTCATGTCTTTAAAATTCTTAATCTCAAAATGTCTGCCAGTTTTTGTAACTCACCTCATTTAGTTTCATTGTTCATACTATAGTCTCAGGTTAACAAACCCTTTCCAGAATTAAGTTGATTTAGAATAATGATTGTTTTTAATTTTTGATATATAAGCAACAATCTTTGGAATTTGGAATTGGGTAAAGCAAAATAGGATGTTTTTTTCTTATGTTGAATTTTTAAAATTTGCCTTGGAAAGTTATAAAAGGCTTTAGTAATTCAATTCTAAGTATATCAGTCTGTATCGTTTCCTCGGCTGGTACTGTCAGCTGGTAGTTTATCTTTGGTCAGTAACAGTTGAATAAATATTGTTTTTAAATCTTGTTATCTTTAGCATGCCCGCAAAGAGTACGGAAATTCAACCATATACTTTATTTATATATACCCTGAAATCGGTTTCTTTTGCTTTAGAACAGTCTTTGTAAGTAAAATTAAACACCTGTTGGCTCAGACTTGCTATTTTTCCTTGCAAAATGGAACATTTAAATCTCTAATAAGCGTGTCGGGCTTGCACAATGCAGGGTATATTCATATGACTTCAATATGTTGTCATCCTGGATATGCCTGTAATATTCGCTGCTGTAATTTTATTATGAGTAACAAATCAATCAAAATATCAAGCTTTTCTTAACAAGACGAATGATAAAGAATCGGTCGTGTCTCCGTTATATAGAAAGATTTTTTGAAAATCATTCCAAACTGGGTTAATTAATCAAAATAAGTACACACTGACGCGCAAGTATAACCAATTGTCTAGTTTCTAGTTTCTAGATAAGTATAGCTTCTATCCAATTTATAAAAATTGTAACATTAACTTTGTGTATTGACAGTATAATAATGAAGTTATTGAGACGTACAAATTACTTCGGAATTCAATTGTTGTTTAAATACCATTTCACAAGCGAGAAAGATCTAGCAGATAAAATATCATTGACAATACCGTCAAGTTCTATGTTTTTGCACTGATTGAGATTTTAAAAGCTGGTAGTTGTAATCACCCTGTTGTTCTTTTTCTTTTGAATATGGAGTAAGCTTATTATTTTAATATAACTCCATGTTAAATTGAACTTTTCCTTTGCCTTTCAGTTTTGAAATACAAATTTTGGGGGGACCTATCCAGATTTAAAATGGTGTTCAAAACTAAGAGAGGTGGGGTGGGGATGGGGTTTGGTGTTCCAAATGTATGTCCCAATTCAAATGCATTCTTCGTAAAAAAAGGAGTTTGAACCTCCTAGGCTAGCCCTCACCTTTATCTACTACTGCAAATTTGTTGAATCTAACAGGTATTTTGGAATTTATTTTCTTTTTTAATCTAGAGAAAGGATTTATTTTTTTCAAAATTAAGCTGTACATGATCCAAAGAGTACGGTCATATGATCAATTCTGTATCATTTCAAAAAGCATGCGATGGTATTGAAACAAGTTTTTCATTTTGAATGATCACATTTTCAGTATTAATCTTTTTTATGTGCTAAAGTAGCAATCCTGCATTTAAATATTGATTGATCCACTTTGGGGATAAGTATATTACATAAACATTAAAAGAACCTGGTTACCGAGGATTAGTAGTCAACTGCTACTACATTTTGAACTGACTGGTTGTGTTAATACAACAATTCTATCAGTCACCAAGTACTTCTATTAATCTAATTTATTTATTGAATTAACCAACATTATAACTTGACATTGTGTCATCATCTTGTTAAATAACATAATGTATAGGCAGGCAATATCAATATTGATCTGCCTTGGATTGACAAATAAATGAGCTTTCTCCGGATTACATGTGACCTTTTTTCTCAAAAATTAGGAGACGTGCGTTGCTTATTCGGAAGTCATTGTTCGGAATAAATGTTTGAATAGATATAGGAAGATGGGATATGCGTGCCAATGAAACAACTCTCTATCCAAATAACAATTTATAAAAGTAAACCATTATAGGTTAAGGTACGGCCTTTAACACGGATCCTTGGGTCACACCGAACAGCAAGCTACAAAGGGCCCCCAAAAATTACTAGCGTAAAACCCTTCAAACGAGAGTAATTTATTATCCTCAGGCTGGTGTATACTGTTTTATATCTGTTTATACGTCCGTCCAATCGTTCCATGAAGCATCCGTAGCATTTTTCAGGAGCTGCATATCAGAGCTTCCTGAAATTTGGTATCAGGTTTAATAGGATCGTGATAGACTATGGATCGGTATTTACATTAATGTATCATCAATTTCCTGTTTACCGATTGTATATTATTTCACATTCATTTGTCTGCAATTTCCTGCTACCTGAAAACTTGTAGGGATCTCATTCGCGAGCAATAACAACAACTCATAGAAATGCGTATAGATTTCTAAACTGTCAGCCGTTGGGTCTGCATGCCCCCGAGCGTTTTGCATTTTTTGGGCGTTTCCAACATTTGGTCACGGGAGTGAGTACCAAATGAAGGTTGTTCCAGAAATACTTGTAATGTGCACAGAAATGAAATATAAATTTTGCATCGAGGGTTATCTAGAACCAAAATGGAGGGATGTGTTTATAAATTCTAATAAAGAATGTTGGTTTCGAGTGTCATCATTGCTGTTCGATTGTTTCATTATCTAGATTTTCTGTAGGTCAAATGATCAATAATGATTAAAATTCATTTGAACAGGATATCTGTATGTTAATCAGATAAGTTGTATGACAGTGATTATAATTTTTGTATTTTTTTTTAATCATAGCAAATGTATTTTAAAAAATGTTCATTGGATGATTTGGGATGTTGTCTTTTGGTCTGCTTTGTTTATATCGATTCCCATGGAATTCCTGACTTGACGATAGTTAATCCGAGCAGCAATTCTAACGCAACCAAATAAGTATTAGCATTCGATAACAATGATACATAAAAGTATTCGTATCTTCAGCAAACATGTATAAGAATCAGTGTGCCGTGAATGTTTATATTAATTAGTTGTTGCTATAGCGAAATCAACATCATTTATATTCAAAATGTTCTGTCATTTTAATATAGTTTTTTATAATAAGTACCGCCATGACCACAAATTTTATTCAACAATTTTTTATTATCAAAATCAATAAGAAAGTACTAAATTCTTTTTTTTTCAATCAATAAACATGATATTTTCAATCATTCTTTAAAAACTAGAGGACTTTTAAAAACTCATTTGGTATGTAATAACATGATCTTCCCATAATTCCGTTTTTTCTATCAACCAGTAGAAAATTGAATCATTGAACATTTGTGAACAAAGCCACTTTCAGTCAACTAAGCTATATCATAGCGGCAAGTTTTTTTTTTAATTTATGGCGGAAGCAAGGGAGAACTACTGATATTCGACTGGAAAACTGGAAATCCAGGTCAATTCAGATCGAAATATCCAACTCACCTTTTACACGAGCTGTTTTCGACTCACCACCTCGGCGTATATCGATAAGAGATCACCATAGATGAACTTCTTAGTAAAACTTAGGCCACTTAACCACCTAGGCCCTGGTCAGTAGAAGAATACAAAATTACGGGAGAAATGTTTATACAAAGCAATAAAAAGAAAATTATAATTCAACCATTCAAAGAATATTCACAGTTACAAGTTTTATAACGACTTTTATATAGATTATGAGTTTGCTCTAATATCTGCAACTTCACCAATATAGGACCTAGTTACATAATAACATCTCCATGCCTTATATATCATGTACTGTAGTACGCCGCTAGATTAAAACTGACGAGGAAAGGTAACACATGGCCACTGAAAGTTTTATTTTTGTAGAGCCCAGGTGGTCGTGTGGTCTAACGGGACGGCTGCAGTGCAGGCGATTTGGTGTCACGATATCACAGTAGCATGGGTTCGAATCCCGGCGAGGGAAGAACAAAAAATTTGCATATCTACGATAATTTTCCAAATAAATGTGAAGATTTAGCAAACTTGTCAATAAGCCTTTAGCTTAAGGGGTTACGTTTAAATTGTCAATCAGATTTATCCGAAGAGATAAAAAGCTTAATTTAAATGGTGCGTACATGTTAAATGTCTATGATCCACAAATCAGTTTTTTCCTGGTAAATAAATTGAGACCTGCAGTTTTTCGTTTAAAGGTGATACGCTATTTTTTATATATCGCTATTGACACCTGATGGATTTGCATAAAATTTATAAACTAGTATTTAAAAAAAAATTAAAATCCGCTGATCTAGGGTACGCATCGCTAAATTACCACAAAGGTCCGACTAGGTCTTTTTAGTTAAATTTAAACTGAATGGAGTAAACTGAATTCAATACATTTCATAACATATAACGGACTTTACACAATGCAGGTTTAGGATTTTCCCAACATGAATCCGTTATCTGTTTGTATATCAGTAACGAGGGTGATCAGAAATGGATAACTAATTATATATATATATAGATATTATTTAAATATTTTCAGGTAAGTCTAGAAAAGAGTCAATACAGCACTTTGCAATTGTGGTCAAAACTTTTATTAGACGATGATATCAAGTTTTCATATGCAATCAGAATTACTCTGAGTTGAAGTGACAAAACTTTGAATTAAAACAGTATTTCCCAATGTACACGATAAAGAAATTGGCGGGTGATTCACTCTTTTGGGTTTAAGTCCAGTGGCAGATATTACAACATATTCGATTAATATAAGCTCTGGAAGTGTCGATCAATTGATCGTGATAAACGCGCGCGAGAGAGAGAGCGAGAGGGGGGTTCTAAAATATCATTATCCCCAAGAAATTAAATACACTTCACTAGTAATCTGTTGTATATATAAGGCAAGGCAACATAGTAATATACTTATAATAAGTACGTCTAAACAAGTGACAACTCTATGACAGATTCCAATGATGGTGATACACGTACGGTTGAAACACATACATATACTCCATTTAATAGTTTGAATAATTTAATTGATTTTATCGTTTTCTTTATGGTTGAATGAATGAATCCTTGCAAAACATTCGTTATTGAACGAAAAATTAGGTTTAAAAGTTTACTTGTCTATGACCTATATACTTATTTGTTACTTCCAAGAGGTCATGCGTTACGAACATTCTTCATAAATCTGATTTAGAATAATGCCTGTTATCAAACAGTACGAAAAAAATACTTTTATATAAAATTATATTATATAGTACAGACGTCTGATTGAAAAATTGCATATCACCTATCCTTTTAAATTAAGTTGCCAACTCAGACAAGCTCATAGAAATAACATACATATCTTCTGATAATTCCGTTAGCCTTTATTTCTTTGTGAACTCATAGCTTTGTCACGATTTAATTTTCTGTATTGTTGAAATGTTCATTGACATGCAACAGACTGCATACATTGCATTGTTTTTATGCACCTTAATGGAGAAATATAAGATATATGTCAAATATTGTTCTGAATGACTTATAGTAACAATAAGAATTGTCTACATGCAGAAATGAATACACTTTGATCATCGTTTAAGGTCATTATCATTTAAACAATGAGCCTCTAGTTCACAGTATGACGTAAAGGGTTTGTTTAAAAAAGGATAACTTTAATTCAAAAACAAATCACTTCAATCAGCTTGTATATCTGATATTCAAATAAGATGAAACGTGCATCCTAGGTTAACTGGAATTCCATATTTTCAATTGATTTTTATATCAACCGTGAAGATTTTCAAACAATCGTGGTTTTGTTTTGTAGACCGTGACGATTAGAGGATATGTGTGTGTAAATAAATGGCTAAGTGCACCTCAATTTTAAATTCCCTCTTTTATGGTAGCGTGTGTTCGTCTGTCCGTACTGTATATGATCTAGCAAGTTTATCAATTCCTATGACATTGATCAGTTTTAAAAACATATTCCTGATAAAGATAAATCTAGGAAGAAGCTTCGGACAAATGAAATTTTTAAAGTGCTGTTTTGATTTTTAGTGCCCCAAATAAATAGTGAAAGTGGTTGCATACAGAAGTCATTTTGTGAATCTTGTACACGAGGCTCGAAAAAATAAAACACCTACCTAATTGACAGTTGCAATTCAGTATATTTACATTGGCAACGTGAATACTGTCCTACTGTCTATATGCAATTTGTGCGACGGAAAATCTTAATGGTTACTCGTAATGTTTTCTGTTTAATATATTAGATTTCCCATTTGACAAAATTGCGCTTAAATATTTTCTACTTTAGGCAGTATAAAATGTAAATTTATAGATTTAAACCGTAAGGGAGACAACTCTAAGCAATTTTAATGTTGAACAGTTCAAGACGAACTCATGGTCGATTATGATATGCTCCTTGAATGATAAAGAAAAAAATCCCGGTACCAACAAAACTTTCTAGGTTTGGATATTAAGGTAAATAAAAGTCGCTGAATAGCAGACAAAAAATATTAAAAAGAAAAAAAAAAAACAATATAAAAATGTAGATAATTGGTTCCAAGACAAACATTATAAACGAATATACAATATGTATACACACGAAAATTTGATATAATATATATTGCTTCAGTTTATTCCGATAACCTCTTTGAATACAATGGTCTACAGAAAACAAAGTTACAAGCTGTCACAACATGAGGTTTACATACAAATATTTAAATATGTACCAGATTGTCTTTAAAATAAAAAGTTTGATAGCAAGGTAATATTTTGACGAAATAATGTTCCCTTTTCAAATTTGAATAGAACAACTTAATATCTGAATTCATGTACAACACATGTTAGTTAAGAGGTGTGAAGTTTCAGATTCATGACGTGGTGTTGATCTTTTGTTACAGTATTGTTGTGGTATATTTTGCTAAATAGAGTTAGGAATTTTGACAATGGAGGTGTTTTAATGTATCTATATTTTCGTGAATAACTTGAATATATATTTCTTTTACATGTTGACCACATTAGAATAAGGGGTAGACACTGGCAGGAATGTTGACCACATTAGAATAAGGGGTAGACAGGATTCTGAATAGGTTTTTTACAATCAATTTCGTTTTGAAATTGGAACTAGCAGATAAAATGTATTTTTACAGCGATCACATAAAATAACACATTTCCGACAGTGCAAAAGACATAGTTTTAAAGAAAATTGTTTGTGGATTCAATCAAGATAATTCAGTACTTAATAATGTTATGACATAACACTCATGCCTTAGTCTTTTATGACATTTAAGTCCTGTGTTTAAGATGAAATGTAAAGAATCCGGAGCCAATATCAGGGGTGGTGTTCTCGAAAGTATCCCAAGATTCGTCCTAAGATTCGTCCTGAGTCATAGATAAGATCAACTTTAGAATGGACTTAAAAAACAATTTAGGACACTCTTAAGCTGTCTCGAAGCTATCTCAGACGCATCTTATGTTAGGACGTCTTAAACTTATCCTAAGTCCAAAATTTTAAATTGTTTAAGTATTTTTTTATAAAACATTTATTAATGATGAAACCAATAAAATAAATTTGTTTACAAATTTTATAATCACATGTAAAGATTTAAATGCATGATTTCAAATGTAATCATCATGATTATAAAATCATATAAATAAAAGGATTGCACTTTAAACTGAAATGAGAATTGAATGTGTAATGAATGATCTGTAATGTCAACGTATCGTGAAATACGAAGTTCAAAGTTTAAAATCATGCACTTTTCTTGATCAGTTTATATACGAGGTAAAAACCGATGATCCGTTTTATTTTGTGTTTATTTTCACGTAAAATAATTATCAAAAAGCGAAATCCAAACTTTATTAAGTTAGGATAAAGATAGGATGGTCTTAAAGGTCCTAAAGTTAGGACGACAAATGCGATATATCCTAAGTTAAGAGAGCTTCGAGAACACGACTTAGGACAAAGACTTGTGCTAAGATGGTCTTAGGACACGTCCTAATCCTAATATAGCTTCGAGAACACCACCTCAGATCATTATTTAGCATCTCCCACTTTGACTTCTGACCAAAAAATATCCAATTTAAATCGACTGCAAAGTTGAATTACTTGCACATTTTTTTTCTTAAGAGAAAAACAACAGAAATTGTAACCCCACCCCCTCCTTCTATGTTTTAAGGATAAGAGCTTTTTTTCATATGTTCGCTTTTTTTCTTCACATGTAAAATTTAGTAAATAAACAAATCAACCGATCGAACATTGACATGCTATTTATATCATCATGAGTATAACAGTTTGGTTTCAATTTTTAACTTTTTTAAAATGTTTTTTTTTTCCTTTATATTCCACGAATTATTATATGTTAGTTATTTCGAATAGTTTAAAGGAGTAGGTTCAGTAAGACCCCTTTTTGGCCCCAAAATATAGCAGTTTTACAAAATTGTTAAAATGTAAACCTTTAGTTATTTATTGGACAGTAGAATGCTTCTGCTACATAAATATGGACTGTTTTTGACAATACAATGCACATATATCCGGTACTAGCACCATTAAGTCATGCTAAATTACTGAAATCCTCATAATTCTAGCGTTTTAGTTAAATTTTAGACGGTTTTCGTGTAAAACGAAAGTGGCCGCATTCGTGTTCATCCTTAATATTGAAATGTAAGTTGTATTTTATGATAATACATAACATATATAAAGGTTGAGGATGAACACGGATGCGGCCACTTTCATTTTTACCAAAAACCATCTGAAAAGTGACATTTTTCGGCATATTAGGTAGATTTTTCATATTTGAGCTTGAATCGGATTGTTTTTAATGACTAAGTCTGTTAAAATCTTTCACATAAACTAATTAATTCAAATAAAATAGACACATAAGTGTTTAAAAAGTGGTCAAAATCTTTCGTCAGATGAACCTGAAATTTCAGGCCAAAATCGGTCCTTACCGGACCTACTCCTTTAAAAATATATTTGCAGCGTCATAAGTCAACTTTTGCTCTAGAATTTGATCAATACATTTTTACTGTACGACGTATGTTATACATTTGTATTTAGCTTTGTTAACAAACGTGACACTTTAAAAAAATAAATTATTAAATTTAGAAAAATGTTGTTTTACAACCAATTAGTGATCATTGTTGTAAATTGCAACGAACACAACCGAATTAGATATTATATTGATTTGCAATCAATTATAATATTTTTAACCAATTACCTACCCTTGTAAACAAACCATGCGTGGTAACCCTGGGTCATATTAAAGTCGGATACCTAAGTAAAGATGTCAGCTATAAGGAAACAATCGAATAATTCCCGAATAAAAGCAGCTATTTTAGCTTTCATTCAGGTTAGTTTTTTTTTATATTTAAAATTTTAACAGTCTTACATCTGTAAACTTGTAATGAGATAAATGATAAAGGTTTTGATATCTCTAGTCTGTTTCTTGCTGTATCGAAGTCGCCATGACAAGCTTTGGGATCGATACAAATGTATTGCTAGTGTTTATGTAGTTAGTTCTACAAAATGACAACACTTAAAAGGTAATTAATTTCATTATTTTTATTATACTTTAACTTCTTAAACTTTTTTGTTGTTTATTTCTAATTCTTTGTAAGTATAAACATATGTGTATCTACTACACCTTACAGGTAAATTACCTGGTAAAATTACAGGTGTAACAATGGTAAGGCTAAAACACGGAAGTTTAAAGTTAATGAATTAATAAAATGAAGATGACAATGGACATTCTGTGACAGTTCTAAAATGTTAATAGAACACCAATTGGCGACATACACGTTAAGCGGACTGGAATCATAATTACAGTACAAAGTACTTTTGCACTGCAGTGAACGATTTATAATTCATTGGTCTATAAACCGACTGTTTACAAGCAATTTGTTAAGGTTTTATTTCCATGGAGTCATTTTAGATATTTTTCTATTCATAAAACTGTAATAGAACATCACTTTAGCCATACAGCTTCAGGGTAAAACACATCCATACGGAATGTACAAATGTCATATGGTCACAGTCAATATTTACATCTGATCTCGGCTTACCTCAATGATTAGGTCAAGGATGTGTATATGGTATAGTATGTTTTATATCCTTGCCGTTTAGGTCAACCACCGTTTGTGTCTCTATATATGTTGTCTTCCTAAAGTTAAAGAGGCATATGGTCCAGTCACATTTAAAGGGGGTTCCCATACCAGGACAAATGGGTCCGGTCCAACCGCCAGATCCCCTCGCTCCGCTACTGTCTCTATACTTTTGTTCGGCAAAATTGTAAAAATACTTATACATGTACATGAGTGTCACGACTTCACCAAAAACGGCCAACACCTTCTTAAAATTTCACATGTATGTTAAAATTTTAAAAGATATTGGCTGTTTTGGTGAAGTCGTGATACTCACATGGTGAAAGATATATTAATAGATGAGCTATCATAAGTTTAAGTATATGTTATATATATATAATATATATATATGTACAACTCGTCTAAACATCAACCCAACAATATTAGATCTGTAAATTTGCTTTCGCAAATTTTTGGTTCTTCCCTCGCCGGGATTCGAACCCATGCTACTATGATATCGTGACACCTAATCGCCTGCACTGCAGCCGTCCCGTTAGACCACACGACCACCTGGGCTCTACAAATGATAGAGCTTTCGCTGACCGTGTGTTACCTTTCCTCGTCAGTTTTAATCTAGCGGCGTACTACAGTACATGATATATAAGGCATGAAGATGTTATTGATACAGATCAGCTAAATTATCTATAGTAAAGGATCCTACAAATTAATGTAATATACAGTCACAGAAAATAATTATATTTATAAGTACGCCTGAGTCAGTGACAACTCTACAACAGATGTATCCATCGGATCGCCATCAATGATGGTGATACATGGCTGTGTACATATATATATATATATATATATATATAACAATAGATAATGCATCATGATATAAGCATTAAAAAAAAAAAGATAATATTTTTTTTACTGAGGCACACGAACGATGATACAATGAACTAATTTGATCTCATTTTTAGTAAATAAGATTAGCGATAACACACTATACATGACGAAATAAAGATACAATAGAAGTAAGCAATGTTTTTCATTTTTACCGTTCTAAAAACACCACATGGTGTCATCAATTACAGGCGTGGATTTAGACGGGACTCGCTTTTGAAACAGAAAGTGTAATTAGTGTAAAAGTATTGCCAATGTTTTGTAAAAATATGGTCCTCTAACTCCTAACTCTCAAAAGAGCCCCCATTGATCGAATCATGGAGCCACTTCTGCACTGAAAAAAGATATGCAATGAGTTATTTTTTTTTAACACTTCAATGTTTTCAATGTTAAATTTGTGTATTTTTTATTTGTGTTATTCAGTACACAATCCTTTATTTACTTTAGATTTTATACGAATAAAATATCGCATCTTATAGTATCTTAACTGTGTTTGACAAGGAGCTTACATGCATATTTTGTACAGTAAATTTACTCTTTATATTTACATTTATTCGAAGATATTTTTATTGTTTTGTGGCAAGAAAGTTGAAGTATTTCACTGCAGTTAATCAAAAATCAATTCACGATTTTTGAAAAGTGGTTCATTTGTGACGTTTTCCAAGTAGAATAATTTATAGCTGTTAATACTTCAATTTTCTTTTTCCCTACTGATAACATTGTATCAATGCTTTCGTCAAACAAATTGCAGGATACATTTTTTTTATATCGGCTATCAACCTGTCAACAGAGCTAAGATATTGAAATGAGTCATGAACTTGAATTAATTTATGGTCAACACAGATATTGTTGTGAATATGTTTGAAGTCGAAGATATTGTAATTGTGAAGCAAATTTGATACCAAAAACGGTTAAAAGAGACACCTCCTGTTGAAACACTCTCTAAAATGAAACGCAGGTACCTGTCTCTGAAAAAAAGTTACCCATACATTTTTTGTACCTACATATTCAAGATATATATATATATATATATATGTATAAACAAATATTCAGAGACAATAATTATAATTTATCCAGAGATAAGTGTAACTGGTACGCATTTTTGTGAATTGAACAGATGAAGCCCGGCTACTGGTGCGGGATTTTCTCGCTGTGTTGTAGACCCGGTGTGATCTACTCTTTTGTCGGGTTGTTATCTCTTTGACTAATTTCTTATTTCCATTCATAGTTTTATAAAGAATTGAATGCAGCTTTCCTCTTCATGCTAAGTAAGCCAAACGAAAGTTAAATTAGATCGAGAGCAGAGTTAAATATCACCATATTTATTATATTTAGACCAGATAAAAGCAATGAAATACTGCTAAGTCAGCAATACTGGAATAATAGATACGTGACAGAGCAAACTGAGAAAATCTATGATTATTTCACCTTGTATAAGACTTCCTCTATCTCCGATTTCCGCTAGAATTTGTATATAGCTTGTCACAATAAAAGGATGTCTATATAGATATCACAGCATTTGGGTTGCAAGATGATATGACGTTACGCGGAGATATGGTTTTTAGATGCCATTTAAGACAAATCTATAAGAAATACCATATTATTTGCCACTGCTAATGGTTGACCCTTACCCCACATTTACATAAGAACATTCACATTATCAATTATTTCTTCAGGTTTCAACAATAAATTCTAAGTTTATATTATTCTCAACACAATAATTTGCCAATATGAAATTATTTTTATACTATTGTGCTATTTTCAATACGGAAAATATTATTGAGGGCAACTTTTATGATTTGCAAATCTTTATTGGAAAAAATGTAATAACAGCTTTTGAAATTAGAAGTATTGATATATGTTTGTATGTGTCACAAATTTATTTATTTTAATGACAATATGTATTGATTTATGATACATAGCATTGTTGGCATAAGAAACGATGGCAATTAAGATACAGCAGATAAGCATTTCGGCAGATCCACATTTCAGCAGAAACTCATTTTGTCAGATACACATTTAGGCAGATCTGGAGAGGCTGATACATATTTTGGCAGTGTCTTTACAGTAATTTTTAACTTGATATATTTTGAAATGTTCAACCCTGAAAGACTTATCAGAGGTGCAACCCCCTTTCCGGGTCGAAAGAAAAAAAAATAATTAGTATTTTAAATTATAAAAAAAACAATAGATTATTAAACATAGTGACACAAGACATGGTAAGTATCAAGGGGACATAAAATGAAAGGGGAAAAATACTAGAGGCGGATACAAAGCCAGTCGTAGAAGTCCTATGCAGTCTTTCTTCCGTTTTATGGTACTACTTACCATTTCAAAAAGTCGATAACCCGCCCATGAATAATGCTTTTGAATTTTAAATTGTTGTGAACTCTCCTTATTAAAATTAAAAGTATATGAAATGTATACAACTATGTAAGATAAACTATTTACAAATGTTATCAAAGAAATTGACACACTAATCATTTAATTTAGTCAAAACAGATAAATATAAAGACTGGTGCAGACAAACTTATGATTTACTACTTGTAAAAATATATTTAGTAGAGGTTGCTTGGTACTTAGAACCCCTAAACTGTATACTTAATGCACTAAACGAAGATGACTTGTTAAGTATCAAGTAATAATTTTTAACGTCTCATTGTAACATGGTATACCAGTATAAAAGATTTATAAGACTCTTTGTGTGTCTGAAACATCTAGCACAGTTAGGGAATTAAAAAAAGATAATTCATTGGTATAGTTGTATATCTCACGTTCTCCTATAGACCTAAACTAGTCCGCCATTCCATCTAAAGCTTTGTACCGTTAGTGTAGTGCTAAGTGAACACAACAGGGGTCCATTTTACTATAAAAGTTTCATAGATTTCCTATCTAGGTAGAAGATAGTCTTTCCTCTTTTTTGACTCGTTAGGGGACAGGAACATCCGAAGAGAACTGTCCAGTAATAAGTATTATAAGTAAGGATACCATGATCTGCTAGCACAATAAAGACATGTTCGTATATATCCTGTAGAAAGCAGTATAGTTGTTTCACATTTGAGGTTCATCCCTATCTCAGTTATGGACAAGCATGTCGTTAAGCATCCAGCAATCAAGCTAAATCTAACTAGAAGTTTATAAAATACTAGCCTGCAGTAAATTAAAAACCAAGCAATCAGAAATCACATATGGATACATGTAACACAAACAGGAACACGCATGGGCATGGAATATACATGTTCTCCCCTCCCCCCTCTCTCCCATATACTGCAGTATTATTCTTATAGGTTTAAGAATTTACCGAGTAACCACTCTGTCATTCTGTGTTTTCATACAATTCCCTCAGTCTATTTACTTGGTGTGTCATCTTAATATATTGACGAGATTTGAACAATGACCGATACACAACTGTAGCCTCTAATTTAAATTCGTGTTCATATTTGATATTGCGTATATTTATTTATAAGCGTATTTCCCTGTACTCTTATCCCTCGGTTTACTAGAATTAAGATTTATACAGTATTTAATTCGCGCTGGGTATGACAGTTCACTTGAGCGCAGTCCATCCCAAAGACTTGATTAGTTTATTGAATAATGCAGTTATACCACAATGGGGTTGAATGCTTACAAAAAGCAACCAATAAAATTGAGAATGGAAATGGGGAATGTGTCAAAGAGACAACAACCCGCCCAAATAAAAAACAACAGCAGAGGGTCACCAACAGGTCTTCAATGTAGCGAGAAATTCCCGCACCCGGAGGCGTCCTTCAGCTGGCCCCTAAACAAATATATACTAGTCCAGTGATAATGAACGCCATACTAATTTCCAAATTGTACACAAGAAACTAAAATTAAAATAATACAAGACTAACAAAGGCCAGAGGCTCCTGACTTGGGACAGGCGCAAAAATGCGGCGGGGTTAAACATGTTTGTGAGATCTCAACCCTCCCCCTATACCTCTAACCAATGTAGTAAAGTAAACGCATAACAATACGCACATTAAAATTCAGTTCAAGAAAAATCCGAGTCTGATGTCAGAAGATGTAACCAAAGAAAACAAACAAAATGACAATAATACATAAATAACAACAGACTACTAGCAGTTAACTGACATGCCAGCTCCAGACTTCAACTAAACTGACTGAAAGATTATGATTTCATCATATGAACATCAGGCACAATCCTTCCCGCAAGGGGTTTAGTATCATACCATCATAACATATATGAGAAGAACATAACCCGTGTCAAATACGTTTACAATACATCATAACAATTCTTTGTGAAATCGTATCAATACACATCCTGTGAAAAGAAATAGGGTATATACGTCAATGATACAGCAAGTCGGCGACAACCAACCGATAGAAATCTAGAGGGCATCATAGTCTAACCATAGACAAATGTATTTCATATAAAAAAAAAGAAGATGTGGTATGATTGCCAATGCGACAACTCTCCACAAGAGACCAAAATGACACAGAAATTAACGACTATAGTTCACCGTACGGCCTTCAACAATGACCAAAGCCCATACCTCATAGTCATCTTTAAAATGCCGCGAAATGACAAATTCTAACAAAATGACATTTTGTTTTTGTTTGATTACATACAGAGGGTACCACGATTGCTTATTTGGTGTCCTCTTTTTCGGAAGGGATAATAAGAGTTCATATTTCACACACCTTTCGGATGTTGGGCCTTAGGTGAAATTATCAATAAACAATGTGTCATGCACTTTTACCAATTGTATAGACATATTGATTTACAACTTTCTTCGCGTACGTAGTAACTGTACTAAGTGTTCGTTACTTTAGGTAAACAAAAAAAAAAACGAGATAAATTATGATTTTGTAAAGTTCAAGTCAATATGATAAGAATTCGAAGTCCTGTTTGTTATTTATTTGTGAAATAAAATGGGAAACAACCTTGACTCTTTTCAGTTATGGAGAACCACATATTTGTTTTTGTGATGTTGTGATAATTCTCTTTTACGCATGGATATTGTTAACTTATGATGAGTGATTATGCCTATATAATTGTCCCGTATTTAGGCCAATGGTGTGCATTTCAAAATAAGGTTATTTCTACAGGTATTCACCAGCTTTTTTTGCTTTCTCTAAACTAAGCACTTTCAATGTGTCACGTATACATATCGAAATATAGTTTCCTTTGGACTGTGCGTAAACGCATAATGCTATGTTTTCATAGTTTTGTTCTTTTTACGCTGATATATATCGCTTTTATAAATACAGAATACATTATGTAACAGGAGGTTTTGAAAAGATGTTTGCAAATCAGATACACGCTAAAGATTTGTTTCATAAAATGGATAAAAGAACTTTAATAAAAAAAATCAGCAATGCATTTATAACAAATATATGCACATATGGAGTTTGCAGTATTAAATCTCAAAAATTGATTCTTGTACTGTATTAAACATTGTATTAATTACAAAATGCATATTATGATACCCTGGGTTGTTAAAAATCTAAATACATGAATAATCAATAACATATCTTATGTGTATACATTTGTCAATTTATGCAACCATGGAATTTAATATAAGCTCCTTTTGAATTGCAACAAAAACAGTAGTTGGAGGTTTAAAATTAGAACGGCTTTGTTTCCTATTTCAATAACTGTTGAGATTCGTTTGCTGATACATTTATTTTAAGTATTAAATCAATATATAATTCACTACAGTTTTTAATCTTGTTTTGTCAATTGGAAAAGAATCATGTTTTTAATCTTGTACCTTGATAAACAATCTTAATGTGATTGAACAAGTCCACCTTTGCACTAATGATATGAAAAACACATGAGGTTGCAATTTCTGTTCAAAATTTTCAGTTAAGATGATTACATTAAAAAAAAATCTGTTCCTGAACATATTTTGAATATTTGCTAGTGGATGTCAACCAAAAAATAAAACAAATAAATCTTTTATTTCAATTATTTTCTAATTTTGTAAGTCTGCTTTGTAATTTCACAGCTAATATAGAAAAAAAGGGGGAAAAGTACATTTCAAAATTATTTAAAAAAAACCCCGAAGAAGTTGCCTTTCTAATTTCTGATTTTTCATCTTCCATTTCAAGTCGAATAGTTTTCATGTCTAAAACGCATGAAATATGTCCATACCATTTAACTAATAAAACATAATCGCTTCTTGCCATGTGACTAAAACGAACATAAGTTCCAAATTCTCGACATTATCTCCCCTTATCTTATGTCTGCACTGCTGTTTCATAGTTGTTACTATTTTACTAAACATTATTTCCTCTTTTTCAGATGCCTAGAATGCAGAGTAGTTCCAGCCAGTGTTGCTTATGTTCTATTGGTGTGTTTATGTTTCTATTTGGCATCATAATGATAGCTACTGGTGCTAGTCTTATTCTTAATTACGGGATAGTAAACGACGATTTGTTGCTGCCAGAACTTAGAAACGATGAAGGAAAGAAAATTGTAGGAATTGTTTTAATATGCGTAGGGTTAGTTTTTGGAATAGTGAGTGTGTCTGTAAGTGCTTATTACTTTTGCGCGCCTGAAAAACATCCAACTATCAAACCGGATGATATCAGAAGCATTTCTAACGGAAGTACTTTGTCAGGTACAAGATTAACATCTACACAGAGACCTGGTTCTAGACCTGGTTCTAACCAAAGTGCACGAAGTGGTTCTAACCAGAGTGCAAGAAGTAATGGTCAAGGGGCAAGACGGAAGGTTAGTCCAGTAGATGGACCACTCAAACCGATCGAAAAATCTTCAGGGAGTCAATTTTCTCAAAGTATACCTAGTGTTCACCATAGATCGAAAAACAAACACAAAACAAAAAAGAAAAGCAAACGACTTGTAACAAAGACACCGTTAGAAGATATAAAAGAATTAGATACGGTGTCCAGGAAAACAATGGACATCGGTGACGATAATTACGATACTCCACGAAGCCCGAGTGAATTAGACTCTGCTTCGATTAATACTAGTGAAACGTCTAGTAGAGTACCAACATACCACGTGACAGATTATAGCATACAGCAGACAGATCATAGCATAACAGTGCAAAATAGGAGTAGCATAAAAAATTCGAATCATTATGACATGCAAACAAATAATAGTGAGATTGACGCATATCATAATGCACTTCCGGGCACAGCGTCCTCGGAAAACGACAGTGACGATCAAATCATAAATAAAAATAAAAGAAAAAATCATTCGCATGGTAGTCATGACAATCCAACTTTCGATGGTTGTGAACTAGAATCCACCGGAAGCGAGTCTACAATCAACAAAGCAATATTAAGTGATGTATACGATGAACAGTCCCAAACTTCATCTTTGTGATAGTAGTTTTTTTAATACAACGCTGTGACGTCTGCTGGTTTCAAGCGTCACTCGCCTGCTGAATTTATTTTGATTGGCTGGTCCATTCATGTGATAACATATTTGAACGAAGTGCTGAATATTATAAGTCACTGGTATTTTTTAATGTTCTATAACTAGTAGTTACATGTTAAAATGTGTCGTATGCTTTTGTCAAAATGTCAAATATCTCCGTCTTTAAAGTACAAATGAACTGTTTATTAGAAAATATTGAATGCGTTGCCTCCAAACGCTAGATTCATACAATGTAGTCATAAACCCTGCTACTGTTTTCTGGTACTTAAAATATTGATTATACTTAAATACTATACCAGCTGTCGTTTAGTGTTCTTCTTGGTTTTCAGAGGTCCTCTGATCGCTTCCTCTGATCGCTTCCTCAGAAGTGTAGAAGAACATGCACCAATAAGGACGATATGGTTGTATACATAAACGATAGAACTTTACAAACTTTTATTCTGAATACAATTCAGTATATTCAATTTTTTGAATTGTCCATATTAAACCATCGATAATTCTCAGATATACACAATTTTTTTTTCATTTGCTCATTATTTTTATGACAATCATTGTTATTTTATGCAATACGAAATTATTTCAAGTAGAAGTTAAAATGTCATTTTATAAACCTTCAATTTTTATCGTAGAAACAATTTTATTTCTGGACATGCAAGAACTGACTATTGTTTCTGATAAAACAGTATAGTTACGAAACATATTTTTTTATACATAAACCAAGGACAAACTGCGCCCACAATCTGCGAGTTATAAGGCTTGACAACCAATTTAATGCATTGCATGATCGTTTACATTACAGTCAGATTAAAGAAATTAAATATTAAATATTCACATTCTGAAAAAAAAAACATATACTATATACACGATCTAAAAACTAAAATCTCCGTTATAGCTTAGCATTTCATTATTCGTTCATTTAGATAAAGTTTTGTCTGTCACCTTTGGTTTAAGTCAGATGCTCATGTTTGTTGTACGAGTTTAAACAATCCTATTAACAATCGTTTTTCATAGTGTAGTCGGGTAGGTTATTCAGGGAGTACACTACTGACCAATTTTATTATTGTATTTATATATGAATTATTAATGTTAAGAGTTGTGGCAATCTAATTGAAATATCGTTATCTGATTAAGTTATACTCATATGAGTATACTCTTATATGTACGAGCACGCGAGTTAATTTAGGTTTGAATTGTGTGTGTGAGAGCGAAATTTTGGTGCACTTGATCAATGCAGAAAAGTCAGATTATAATCTTTTATTCTTATACATATATTTTGTTGAGTGTTGTTTAAACTGAACAGCTTTTTACATGCCATTTATTTTTGTCAATGCAAGTTTGTAATGTATGCAGCATAGGTAATCATTGTTAATTCTGGTCAATGCAAGCTCATGTAGTGTATCTGTTAGAAAGATATTTCATATTTTGTATAATTTAACTTATTTTTGTCAGTAAACGAAATATTTTTTATATCACCAATAATTACTGTATATTTTTCACCTATTTGTCGTGTAAACAGCTACATAGTTCGAAACCATTTTTCAATTCAAGAAGTGCGGAAAATAATTTTTCAGTTGATAAGTCTAATAGTATGAGTAGTTCTAATTCTTTTTTCCGAACACGGCTTGGTTTGTTAGGGAATGTGTCATTTTCAATCAGGTGAAGTTTATATTTGGGAATACAAAAAAATCGTAAGTTGTCATTTCATGAATCTAATAGTTTCCATTATTTATTAAATTCAACATGCAATTAAATGCCTGAATTCTATGAATATATTGTATACGAATTGCAAGTATCCGGTTTGCATAATTGTAGATTTTTGGATCATCCTTTTGGGACAAATTTCGTCTTTTCGTCCAAACAAAGATTATATATATATGGTCCGAAATAAAGAGTCTGTGCTCTTTATTGATATGACTACTTTTTGCTTATTTCAATTTCTTTTGATTACAACTTTTAAGAGAAAGATTAAAGAGGCTACAATAAGTATAATTTCTATGATGGGTTCGTCTCTTTAAAATTACTCATCCAGAATATGCATGAAATATTTGCCACTGGACGTGAAGCAAACATTAATCAATCATTTTTTTTGTCAAATCCTGCAATAATCCCTTTCCAAAGTGTTTAATGATTTACAGTCAAAACTGCTGATGAAACATTTTTTGTGATATTTGTCTAAACTTCTAATGTATATTGTTATCGATTGAAGATCGGAAATGACGTCATTAAACTTTCAAATGTTCACAATTGAAATCAAAGTTTTGAAATTCAGTACGAATAAATTTAAAATTGAAATGATCAAAACTTGCAGTTAATTTGAAACTTATAAAAGTTTACGACAATCATAGTGTGGGTTTCTTCTTAAAATATCATACGAAAGACGTTGCCACTAATATTGCCAAAATTCTGTCACTACCTATATAATAAAGCAGGATACAGGGATTCCTCAGGTACTATGTATAAACTGACATTATGTAATAATCATCTATGTCACCAGCACACGAATTTCACCACAACCTTTTTTATTTTAACGAAAAAAGGTATTTCCCCTGATTTTTTTTGAAAGGATGTAAAGAGAAGATGGAGTAAAAAATACATCCACAGAACATTAACTTGAGCAAGGAACACATAACCGTTCCCAGCTTGAACTTGGAACTTGCGAACCAAATATGACAATCTGAGAATATATTACATAGAACATTAAGAAAACAATTACTGATTGATAATTTTACATGACCTACTCAAACGAAAGACATTTAGAGTTAGAAATAAACTATTGTTCTCAGCTCGCGCTTTGAATATATTTAGATTTATATCAGGTTTATGAAGTTAGTGGTATAAGTGGAGAGTTGTCTCATTGGCAATTATACCACGTCTTCTTTTTTATGATGAGGAACATATTCCTTAAAAGTCATAATATTGATTGAAAATCATGAATTTAGCAGGTGATGATTTTTAGCCTTAACTCTCGAAGACTGATCTCTTAACAGAGACATTTTTTGGCTAAAGCCTAAGTACCTTAGACAAAATATAGCACAAGTAATAAAACAGCCATTTTTTGTATGTCCCTGAATACGAATAAGCTGCACAACATTTATATTACTTACATAGTTCGGTATCGGCAACTGTGATAGTGATGCATTAACCCTAACCTTTCTGATATTGCAATAAATTTGTGTATAATCAATATTGCAAATATAACGTCCGTTATAGCACTGTGATAAAAAACTTGATAATAAAAATAATAAAAACATCTTTAAGGGAATAGAGTAGTACGGCCTTTGAAATATATTATACAGTTCTGTCTAGATTGCTTGTCTTTGTATAAGTGAAGAATATCTTTATTATTATGTTATCTTATGATTTTTTTTGAAAATAAAAATCAACATATAAAAAAATATCAGGTGTTATATTAATTAAATTCCATATTTTACGAAACATAATAAGATATGGACAGTCATTGGAAAGCATTTTATACGCACTGATGTAGTTGCATCCAGCATGAACATTTGTGATTCCGTTCCACATAGATATAAGAAGATGTGGTATGATGGACAATGAGACAACTCTCCATCCCAGTCATAAATTGTAAAAGGAAAACCCGTATAGGTCAAAGTGCGGTCTTTAATACGGAGCATTGACTCACACCGAACAGCAAGCTATAAAGGACAAAAAAAAATTACTAGTGTAAAACCATTCAAACGGGAAAACGAACGGTCTAATCTATATAAAAACGAGAAACGAGATACAACTATGAACCACATCAACAAACGACAAGTACTGAACATCACATTCTTGACTTAGGACAGATGCAAACAATTGTAGCGGATTTAAACATTTTAATGTTACCAAACCTTCACCCTTATATGAAACAATATTGTAAAATCGCAACATAGAAAGACACACTATATAAATAACACATAGCTGAGAGGGTGATAGAGCAGAATGATACTCCGAGAAAACATTGTCAACCGAAAAATAAAAAAAGACGTAGTAACACAACTGAACATACACAGAACGAACACACATGTATTGATTGATTTCCTGTCCAAGTGTATGTGTAAGCTTATAACACACCTGGATAGCAAGAGCATTGCAGGCCTAATGTGGTCAAAACAATTGTATGTAACTTTATTTTCGTAAACCGAAGTACCTTGTTACTGTCGATTTCATTGGTGTGCAGCCAAAAGGTAATATCTTTGGTTAGTTTGCTTGTCAGTTGAACCCTGAAGTCATTATTAGGTCAGGTATACTTCCCTTCTTTCGAAGTAGCATAGTCCAACAGACAGACATGATCTTTGAAATAACATATACTGCTTTGCCACAAATCATGCTGCAAAGACCTGTCAGCTGAGTTGAGTCTCGTGTCTTACTGTGGTTAGCTCATTAAAAATCTGACTAAGCGTGCCAGTCTTTTACATAGTAGGGAATATTTATGCTTCATTTGACTTATCGACCTGTAAATCATGTATTTTTTCATGCTGGACGTTTTGCAGTCTTTAATCATAAATAAATCATATATCAATTGGTAATAACTTATTACCCTGTGCAACAAAGATGCAAAAAGGAGGCACATAAGTGTCAGTTATGTGTAGTCGTATCACCTTGTAACAAAAGGCTATGCATTCATTACTTCTTTTTTTTTTTACTTTACATGCATGGACAGAGTATCATTGAAACACTGTTTTATGCGTAAATGGCCAGAGGCTGAAATATAGCTGACCATGCTGCCCTTGCAACATTGATGGCCAGAGGCTGAAATATAGCTGACCATGCTACCCTTACAACATTGATGGTCAGAGGCTGAAATATAGCTGACCATGCTACTCTTACAACATTGATGGTCAGAGGCTGAAATATAGCTGACCATGCTGCCCTTACAACATTGATGGCCAGAGGCTGAAATATAGCTGACCATGCTGCCCTTACAACATTGATGGCCAGAGGCTGAAATATAGCTGACCATGCTACCCTTACAACATTGATGGCCAGAGGCTAAAATATAGCTGACCATGCTACCCTTACAACATTGATGTATTGGAAGATTGAGCAACACATACTCCAGAAAGAGCAGTTTCTATTCAACTATATATACTAGCTCGTACTGTATTATTGATGACAAGTAAAAATGTCATTCCAAAAACATATCTCAAGACACAAAGTAAAGCCGTTATATTCAACAAACATAAGAGAGGTAGAAGCTACGAAAGGGAAATTCAAATTTAAAGTCGAACATAAACTGGCAACATAATGGCAGAAAAACGACCAATTATAGACAAAACAAAATAGTCCATAAAACACAACTGATCATGAGTAACACGATCCTTTCCAATTACCGTGTGTGATTTTAAGTGATATGTGACACCATAACATTACAAATTACTTGTACATGTGTATGTAGGGTCTCTAGCAAAGCATTATGTGCCTGTCCCAAGTCAGGAGCCTGTAATTCAGTGGTTGTCGTTTGTTTATGTGTTACATATAATTGTTTTTCGTTCATTTTTTTATATATAAATAAGACCGTTAGTTTTCTCGTTTGAATTGTTTTACATTGTCATATCGGGGCCTTTTATAGTTGACTATGCGGTATGGGCTTTGCTCATTGTTGAAGGCCGTACGGTGACCTATAGTTGTTAATGTTTGTGTCTTTTTTGTCTCTTGTGGACAGTTGTCTCATTGGAAATCATACCACATCTTCTTTTTTATATGATGTAATGAAAGGACTAGTAAGTCACCATTATTTTCCACTTTGAAATCATCATTGCATGGCTTTGATATGGCCTATAATACAAATAAAATTGAGAATGGAAATGGGGAATGTGTCAAAGAGACAACAACCCGACCAAATAAAAAACAACAGCAGAGGGTCACCAACAGGTCTTCAATGTAGCGAGAAATTCCCGCACCCGGAGGCGTCCTTCAGCTGGCCCCTAAACAAATATATACTAGTCCAGTGATAATGAACGCCATACTAATTTCCAAATTGTACACAAGAAACTAAAATTAAAATAATACAAGACTAACAAAGGCCAAAACTACCTCTTGTCATCTGTAAAGCATATTTCGCTCGATAATTCAACGATTACAGCATTCAGTCAGATTTTGATACTAAGGGAGATTATCGTAATTCTCTTTTAGTTGTTTTTTTTAATTGGGTAAAAATGATTTCAGTTTGCTCCAACCAAGTATACATAAACTGTAAAATCTTTCAACTAATTTATTTTGCAGCCGTATGTGTGGCGTTTGAACGCTAGGTTGTTTTTTTCGCCTTTTGAAATGACCGAGGTGACTAGATTGTGGCTTCGACAAATGGGGCATATTCGTGGTAATCTCTGGTATCAGTTAGTTATTTCCAACAAATATAGAAAGGAAGGCCATATTATACCTCTATAACGTGCAATTGTGTTTTGAAATAAAAAAAACATTCTATTTGAAATATAGATCTTTGATTTCGATATCCTTAAATGTTCGAGCACGCGAGTTAATACAGATAGGTTTTAATTAAAAAAAATAAGAGCACGAAAGTAAAACATTATCCAATAAAAAGGGGGTAGTCTTTCATAACAACAGTAAAAAATGTAGAAATTTGTATATCATGTTTCTATAGTAAACAACACATAGGATAGACCATTTTTATTTACAGAAACGTCTTAAAATAGTACAAAATTATAAAAAAAAAAAAACACATTTAATGACATTTTCTTATTGATTGATTTTGATTGATTATTTGAATTGCTTTAAAGGTTACAACAACTTAATCTTTGTAATTTAGCAACCACTGTTTTTGTAATACTGTTATTGGAAACAGGATAGACAATGATACAGTATAATTAAAATTTAGATTTATCGCAACTTGCTTCGATGAAAGAGTGTAACAAAACCAGAGATCTATATTTGAATTAGGTTTGGTATATTATTAAGAGGATATAATTCAATTTGGTGATACATGTATATCGAAAACTAGATGTAACATACGTTTCTGTTACTAAAAAAACTAGTTAAAATGTATGGCAAAACTAAGTATTACAATATGTAGAAGGTCAAGGTGGTAATTTTTACAACATTTTGAAAATCAATTTTACAGAGATGTAATTTTCAGTACAACATAGAAATTTGATAATGGCAATCAATCTTTCTACACACAGTTGCATACAAAGACATATATTTTTCTCTCTCTTGAAACCACTTTATTGATAACATAAAAAGCGGCTTAAAGTTTTGTCGAAACTTATTTTTTTAACAGCGGAAAACCTTTTGAAAGTAGTAACAGAATAGGAAATCTTACACCGCTTATAAAAGGGGCACTAGCTACGAGATAAAAAAAATAAATGTGATGAATAGGAAAAATAAATAATAATTCTTTTTTTAGCAGCCAGTATTGTTACATTTTGTCAAAATAAGCCAAATTTTTTTTCGATGATGAATTATTTACTTGGAAGTGAATAATTCGACCTCATTGAAACCGTAGTCATGTGAACCTAAATTTAATCCCTTAGCTAAAGTTGAATTGCGCTTGAATAATGCGTGTTCCATTCTTCAAAGGAAAAGAATGTCAATATTGAATGTAAAATAAAGGTAAATCATTTGAATGACTGATTCGATACACAAAAAAATCATCCTTATACAGACAAAAACAATGATTAACATATATGTTTTACCTATAATATGAAATTAAACACATTTAGATAAATACAATTGCACGAGTTCGCTATCTATTTATATCTACATTTATGTTTCTATCGCTTGTATGACTGTCGTAAGTCTTCGGAGGTAAAATCAATATCTAATTATATGGCGTCTCAACTAAAACACAAGATACATTTTATTGAGCCTATGTCTTGTAAATGGTTTATTTTAGACTTTATATAATTTGTATATATTACGTTTTAGTATGTTATAAATCATGTATGAGAATTTTAGTTATATTGGTGAACATGGATTTGACAGACAATGCCCGTTTAAACAATTTTTAGTTGTTAATTTCTGTGTCATTTTGTCTCTTGCGGAGAGTTGTCTCATTGGAATTCATACCCGGCTTGGGTTCTTTTTTATATTTTAAATTTATTCGGATGGAAGTAAAAAGACTATCTTGACGCTGAACACACAAAATTAAGAAAACAAACTCCTGAAATACTAGAATAAACTATCGTGACCTTCCGAAATTTATGGATGGCGTCTTTCAAACTTTCAAAAATCCGTTCGGAACACCAGAGATGAAAAATGTCTTGGTGTTTGTGCTTGTGTTACTCAATCTTAAGTTTTCTATGTAGTGTCTTATGTATATTTGTTTGTTTTTTCGTCTGAATTTTTAACCTTTGCTAGCCAAATGTTATTATCCAGTCCCCTCCTCTCCACTCTTGGTAGCTTAAACCAACATCTGTGGGTAAAGTGCTGTAGAGGAGGGGACTGGATCGTTATCCCTGGCTAGCGAAGATGATTTTTCTGCGACTAATGATTATGTTTATTTTAATTCTGTCTCTTTAATCTTTTTTTCCGGACTTCAACTTAACAATAATAACCATTTATTCAATCCCTATACCATGGAAATAATGAAATGAAACGCAAGCCCAAAATAGTGTATCAACTGGGAAATAGTAATCAAAGGTACCAGAATTATAATTTAATACGCCAGACGCGCGTTTCGTCTACATAAGACTCAACAGTGACACTTAGATCAAAATAGTTATAAAGCCAAACAATTACAAAGTTGAAGAGCATTAAGAACCCCAAATTCCAAAAAGGTTGTGCCAAATACGACCAAGGTAATCTATTTCTAACATATACTCTATCTGAAGGTGCTAGTAGTATGTAACTATACATAAAAGTGAGAAGTTTATATCTAGAAAAGTCATAATAACCGTTTTTGTTGTATACTTGTTGTCAATTTATGGATGCAAAGCAAACGTATATATATTTGTGGTATTTTTATTTGGTTTAAACATATTTTATTTTCTCGAAGTAAAATGGATTGGACACAAGTAAGCCATACTTATAAAGTCCTCTCCGATTAACAATACATTTCAATATGAGCATGCATCAATTCAGAATATACAATACTCTACGAGTTTAGTCTTTATTCACTGTCAATAAGATAGACATGTATGCGATTCATATTGAATTATTTAGTCAGAGGACATCCATATATAGCGGAGCGTGAAGTTAAAGAATTAAGTTCATTTACTACTAGAACCCAATGTTCACATTTGTCTTATACAAATAATGCAACATGTAGCAAAAAAAAAAAAAAAATGTACGCGGCACGTTTCTTGCAAAACAGTCAGTAGAAAAAAAAATCACGACATTTAGTAAATTAATAAGAGCGTACCACCTGTGTAATGTATATTTCGTTACCAACATTTAGGAATGAAAGCAATAGCTTGCTTGTACAATGTGCTATTATGTTTTGAAAAGAAAAAAAAACTAATAAAAATATGGATAAAATTGAGAATGGAAATGGGGAATGTGCCAAAGAGACAACAACCCGACCATAGAAAAAAAAAAAAAAAAAAAATTAGTTGTTAATTTCTGTGTCTTAAGATTCCGTGTCTCTGATTCTGTTATTCTCATGTGCACGAGCAGACTAGTTAATACAGATATGGATTTTATTTCGATTGGAAAAACAAGACAACAAAAGAAAAAAAACATTATCAATAATATAAAAAGAATAGTTGTTTCATATCATCATTCATAAATACATTGTATATATTGTCTATATTGTAACAGTTAAAGTAACAGGATAGATTATTTCTAAATTTACTGAATCATCTTAAAATAGTAAATAATCATAATTTTTTTTTAAAACATTTAATGAACTGATTAAAAGGTTACAACAAGCTGAGATTTTCATTTTAGCAACCACTGTTTGTAATACTGCTACTGGAAACAGGATAAACAATTTTATCATATACTTAGACTAAATAACATATTAATTTTACCGTATGATAATAGCATTAAATTGACGTAAATTCCATATTTTTCGAATTGGTGCTTAGCGGGCTGATATGAAAAGTTTATCACATGCTTCGATTGTTATCACATGCCTTTCCGTAACGTTATCACATGGCATTCCGGTAATACTCGGCTAATTCCGGAAAATACACCTCAATGCTACGTTTTCAGTGAAAAACATTACAAAGCAGTGTACAAAACAATTTTTTGGATACTGGAAAGTATATTGTTTAAAATAATAAACAAAAAAACAAAAAAACAAAAAACAAACAATTATTTAATAGAATCATATGCAAAACAGTGTGGTCCTGGCCATTGATTGACGACCTAAATTATCCCATTGACTGGGACAGATTAGGTGAACGTTTGTCTGTAACGACCATTGCTCACTTCTTACTTATTATAGAATTTAAACTGTGGGGTCACCAAAGGTTCTTAACGCCTTTAATAATAAAATAATTCGAAAAATTATTCAGGAATAACCTTAATGTTTGATTTATATTATTGATATAAATCAACACATCGTATTATTCCGGATTCGTTTTTCGAATTGCTTTATTTAGGTGTTGAGAACCTTTGGTGACCCCACAGATTCAGGGTCTTTAACAAGTACATAGTGAGCAGTGATTGTAACCGACAAACGTTCACCTAATCTGTCACAGTCAATGGGCTAATTTAGGTCGTCAATCAATGGCCAGGACCACACTGTTTTGAATATGATTCTAAATGCATTTTTTAAGTTTTTCTGAAACATAGTTTAGAAAGTTTCTTTAAAAAGTTGACTTTTCCAAACAATGATCATTATGTATCTTGTTGAATTATTTTTTTGTCGATTCGTCCATATTAAAATTATTTTTTCTCTCTCTCTGTTGAGGCATATGTTACTCGGAAAGATTTTCATATTGAATGTATCAAATTTTTGGCCCGACGGCCGTGAACTTTTTTACTCTTTAAACTTCGGGAACCACGTAAAAGGATCAATATATGAATCTGTTATTTTTCTCTACTGTTGAAGCATATGATAAAAAGATCATAACATGTCATTTTTCATATCGCATGTATTATCAGCCCTCTGTCAATATCAGCCCTCGAGCCATGCGGCTCTTGGGCTGATATTGAACCTAGGGCTGATAATACATGCGATATGAAAAATGCCATGTAATAATCTGATAATACAATCCAATTGAAATTTAGATTTATCGTAACTTTCGTCAGAGAAAAAATATACCAAAATCAGAGATCTATATTTTAATTAAATTTTGCAATGTTAGTAACAGGATATATTTCAATTTGGCGATACATTGAAAAAGTGAAAACGTACGTTCCTGTTAGTTACACAAATTAAAATTTCAAATATATATCAATATGAAGGGAACTTCTTGATGTTGTGTACATTGGAAAGAGAAAAAAATATGTTAATGTGATGAATTGGTTTATTTAGGCGTCATCGTGGTAATTCTTACAACCTATGAAAACCAATTTTATTTTTGGTTATGATCGAATTCAACTATATTTCAAGAAACAGCTAAAAGTTACATTTTTTCTAAATATTGTCTCAAGAGATAAACTGCCTTATGAAAACAGAAGATAATCTAATTTTCACTGCTATTGGCAAAAAATAAATAACTAAAATACCGAACTCTAAAGACAATTTAAATCGGAAAGCACCTTTACATAAGGCAAAAAAAACATCAAACGAATGAAAAAAACAACTGTCATATTTCTGATTAGTACAGGAATTTTCCTATTCGAAAATTTGTGGATTAAACCTGGTGTTATGGCATCTAAACCTCTCACTTGTATGACAGTCGCGTAAAATTTCAAGATAAATTATTTATAAAAATGTTTGTAACGGTATGTTTTTTTCCTCTCTGTTGTATATGTACAGTAAGGAATGTGTAAATACCACAGTTCCTAGAGCACCGTATCTTGGTTTCTGTTGCAGAAGGAAAACCGACACATTTTAAAAATAGATAACTGCAGTATATCTTGAGAAGTTTATACTATTCGTTCAGTAGTAATACTATTGAACTTTTTTTAACATTATGTTTGTTTCTCTGCATTAGTTACGAGGACGTTTTCCTATTTGAACCCATTTTGAAATCTTCTTCTCTTGACCCATGATTCTGTGCCTCTGAACTATTGATGCCATACAACAATCAGACCCATGATTCTGTGCCTCTGAACTATTGACGTCATACAACAATCACTTGTCCATTAGGGCGTCAAATATTTTTTCAACTATGACATCAAAACATTACAGGAACTTAATAATGTGAGGGTACGAAAATCTGAAATTAACAATAAACATCTACTCCATTTAGTTTAAACGTATTTCCTTTAAAGTGGATTGGAAAAAGTTATTGCGACTTATAATAATCTATTTCGACTTTGGAGGTGCGAGTGCTGTCTTATTGTAGCGACATTAGCATGCTCTTTTTCTAAATCTACAAGGGTGTCTTTCATGTGCAAAAGATATGGCTCTCTCTTAACACGGGTCAGCCATTTATCGTCTCCATCCGACGGACGGACTATCATCGTTTCTCAAAACCATACTCGAAAATGGTGTCATTGGAGAGCCAAACATGAAATTTTCTCCTCGGAACGGGGATCGAACCAGGAACCTTTGTGTTAGTTGTCCGATGCGCTTCTTATTACAAGCAGAAAGCCCTAGCCGTATTTGGCACTACCTTTTACAACTTTTAATCCTCAGTGCTGTACAATTTTGTACCTTTTTTTGACTTTCGAACTTTTATATCTGGGCGTCACTGGTAAGTCTTGTGTGGACGAGGCGCGTTTTTTGGCATATTGAATGTTAAACCTGATGCCTTTTGTTATCTATTATTCATGTGTTTCTTTGCCTAATAAGTTCTCCTATTTATTTGTATTGTAGTCCTGTAATATTATGTTGTTATTTTAATGTTATATTTAACATTGCCTTTAAAGTGCGAGGTTTGGCATGCCACAAAACCAGGTTCAACCCACCATTTTTTTCTTTAAAAATGTCCTGTACCAAGTCAGGAAAATGGCCATTGTTATATCATAGTTCGTTTCTGTGTGTGTAACATTGTTACGTTGTGTTGTTTGTTTTCTCTTATATTTTAGTGTGAATTCACATTACTATGAGACGTGTCACGGTAATTTTCTATCCCAAATTTATGTATTTGGTTTTGATGATATATTTGTTATTCTCGTCGGATTTTGTCTAATGCTTAGTCCGTTTCTGTGTGTGTTACATTATAATGTTGTGTCGTTGTTCTCCTCTTATATTTAATGCGTTTCCATCAGTTTTGGTTTGTTACCCCGATTTTGTTTTTGTCCATAGATTTACGAGTTTTGAACAGCGGTATACTACTGTTGCCTTTATTTCCCCCTACACCACGGCTCTCATGTTTACTCCTTTGGATTGCAACGATAGCTAAAAATTGAGATATGACAAATGAAGAACGAAATGAAGTTTAAAAAAACTTGGCGTCTAATGCTTGGCGAGAAATGGCATTCTTATTCTCTTTGAAGAGGAAGATGAAACACTAGTTCAAATGATATACGTCTTGAACGGTTATTTTAATTTTTGGTGTGACACTTTTCTGCAACAGCCATATTTTTCCATTGGACTTTGAAAGATAATTAATTTGTCTAAGTTTATCAAGTTTATATTCCAGTAATGAATGTATTTTTCTGTTTTCCAGAAAGCTAGCCATGTCACAGTTTGCGACTCCAAAGAACCCACCATGGGCAAGCCAATCTGGTATGTTATAGGTCTGAAAATGACCATTGTTAAATTATAGTTCGTTTCTGTGTGTGTTACATTTTAATGTTAGGTTTTTGTTGTGTCGTAGTTCTCCTCTTATATTTGATGTGTTTCCCTAAGTTTTAGTTTTTTACCCGTATCTGTTTTTTTCTCAATCGATTTACGAATTTCGAACAGCCGCGTATACTACTGTTGCCTTTATAGGTTAATGTGATCATTATAAATATAGTTACACATGCATCCTGTATAAAAGAGTAGGGATGTTAGCTCGGTGATTATTAACTAATGGATAACGCGTAAGATTTACCGAGCGACATTTATTTACAAAATAAAAAAAAAATAAAAAAATATACCCATTTTATATATTGTGGGTCGGTATCTTACATGCGTAAAGCATATATATATTGCTCAGTCTTTAGTTTTCTATGTAGTGACTGACATGGATTTTTGCTTGTTTTTTCATCGTGTTTTTCTTCTTTGATAGCCAAGGGTTATGACCCAGTCCCCTTCACTCCACCCTTTGCAGTTTTAACTAACATTTGTGGGTATAATGCTAAATAGGAGGGGAATGGATCGAAAATTTGACTATGTTGAATTCATCTATACCATCTAACTAAAGATTAAGGATACAACATATACGGTTAAGTCGGCCTCATATCTTGACTTGCATCTAGAAAGTGACAATAAGGGCCGTTGAAAACAAAACTTTACGACAAAAGAGATGATTTCAGCTTCCGATTGTGAACTTTCCATTTCTGGGTAGCAACATTCCAGCAGTACTTACATACGGGGTATATATCTCCCAATTGATGCGATATTCCCGTGCTTGTATTTCCTATCATGATTTCCTTGATAGAGGGTTGCTGCTCACAAAGAAGCTATTAAACCAAGAGTTCTAAATGGTGAAGTTGAAATCATCCCTTCGTTAATTTTACGGACGCCATCACGAGTCGGTTGACCGTTACGGAATAACCGTTTCACAGATGATATATCGGATAGGTTCCTTACGACGTAACTACAATCCCCTTTCCTTTCATGAATGTGACCTACCGAGTTAGACTATTTACCGGAGGTGTTCTAACATGAGCTACACGACGGGTGCCACATGTGGAGCAGGATCTGCTGACCCTTCCGGAGCACCTGAGATCACCCCTAGTTTTTTGATGGGGTTCGTGTTGCTTATTCTTTAGTTTTCTATGTTTTGTCATGTGTACTATTGTTTTTCTGTTTGTCTTATTCATTTTTAGCCATGGCGTTGTCAGTTTATTTTCGATTTATGAGTTTGACTGTCCCTCTGGTATCTTTGGTCTCTCTTTTGTCCTTGGCTAGCGAAGATGATTTTTCTGCGACTAATGATTATGTTTATTTTTTATGCACCATTTATGGGCATTATGTTTTCTTGTCTGTACGTCCGTTCGTCCATCTGTTCCGCTTCATGTTAAAGATTTTGGTCGAGATAGTTTGAGTTGAAGTTGAAGTCCAATCAACTTGAAACTTAGAACACATGTTTCCTATGATATGATCTTCCTAATTTTAATGCCAAATAATAGGTTTTATTCCATTTTCACGGTCCTATGAACATAGAAAATGAGAGTGCGGATGGGACACCCGTGTTCTAAGGACACGATCTGGTTTATTATCCCTAAATGCCTTCTGTCTCTAATTTTTTTTTCGTATTTCAACTTTTATAATAATAAACATTTATTCAATGAAAGCAATATCCCTATACCATGGAAATTATGAAAGAAACGCAAGCTCAAAATATTTTATCAACTGGGTAGTATATATTCTATCTGAATGTGCTAGAAGAATGAAACTATACATAATCAAAGTACTGATACATGTAGTACTGAATATCGGACGACTGCAAGTTCTTGTCTAAAAAAAGTCTTATCACTATGCCTGAAAGTGAAGTTAAAGTACAATTGAATCCGTAATGTATCAGGGTGCTCTCTTAAATATCAGAAATTATACTCGATGTAACTCTGGAGATGTGGATGATGAATATCATTTTCTGTTTCAGGTGTGATACATTTGATTATGATCGAATTCATCTATATTTCAAGAAACAACAAAAAATCTTTTTCTAAATAGTGTCTGAAGGGATAAACTGACATGCCTAACGAAAACAGAAGAAATCCATTTATTACTGCTATTAGCAAAAAGAAAAATAACAAAAATACCGAACTCTGAAAGAAAATGCAAAACAAAATAGCCCTTAACCATGTTTACATAATTATGGCATTATCAAAAGTTGAAACACATCAACTGTCCTGACTTGGTACAGGCATTTTCCCATTTAGAAAATGTTGGATTAAACCTGGTTTTATATCCAGCTAAACATCTCACTTAAATGTGTATGAAAGTCGCGTAAATTCCAAGGTATATTATTTTTTTAAATATATTGGATGCTATGGCTTTCCCCTCTGTTGCATTTACATTGAGGACTGCATGAATACCACAGTTCTTGTGCTATGTTTGTTTCTCTGTATCAGTTATGAAGAAACTTTCTGAGTTCTAGATCTTAGCGGTGCGCATAATCATAAAGCATCGTCCTTTAGCACCTGTTGCAGTTAAACAATCAAATACATATACACTTCCAAAAAATATCTGACTTATCTGACACGTCTGGAGTACCAACTCTAAACGACGTTTGTAATATAATTTATAATAACTTGTTTGACTATGTATCAATATTAAGGGGGCTCGCGGATTTAAACCGAATTCTTCTTCTAATGTGGGATTTCCCTATATTTTTCTATAAATAAACTTTATCTTATTTTTAATACAAAACTAAAATAAAAAAGTGGGGTCACGGTTCATTAAAGCTCACAATCGGCCTTTGAAAGAAGCATACATTTTTGTAAAATTACTTTTTTTCTGTTGTACTAATACACGTAATAGGAGAAAATAGGGTAATATCGAAATAAAAAAAGAACTAAATTACAGAAATCACCCAAATTTTGCTATAGGTTAGTTTAAGTACAGCTTATAAAAGAATAATAATAAAAAATATAGGTCACTGATGATTTAAACAAGATATTTCAATTTTAATGCCAAAAAATGTCATTTTTGCACCAAAGGGAGATAATTTGGAGCTTTTTTAATGGTATATTAATTTTGAAAGTCATGTGGAGCCAAAACGAATTGATTTTTTTGCCGAATGATTTTTAATCCATATGATAAAGTAACAACTAATAAACTAATAAAAAAAATTGGAATGAAAACAGAAATGTTTTATTTTTTTCTTAAATTTTCCTTTGAACAGGTTTATTATATGATTTTTGTATTGAATAAAAAACAATCTTTGTGTGGGAAACAAAGATTCGACTGAATTCATGAAAATGATAATTTGTAGCGAGACCTATAAACTTGACTACTGAAATCTCCATTACACAACCAGCAAATATTGAAAATAAACACCAAGTCTAAAACCATTGGAAAATATTGATACTCAAAAGAGGAGGACATGGCATTTCCTAAATGAAAACATAAGAACATATGACTGTATACTACAGTTTGTCATGATAAGTCAGAGATATGAAACAATAAAAAAATAAGAGTCCCTATTAAATCATCCTTTCATTTCAGAAAGTTACAACTGAATATTTACACGTCGACGATTTATTATCATTGATATTGTATTATTCCTTGACAACAACAAAAAATAATAAAAAAATTGTCCAGTCAACTGAAATACCAAACTTCTTCTCTAGGTAAATTCCTCCGCAACGGAGCACCCGTGTCACACGGTAAAAAAAAGCCCTTATTTGTATTTAATATTGTTTAAAAACATGGAACAGACTAAATTAGAATATATATGTTACAGGCATTTTCTAAATTTTGGCATTTTGGAGAATGCCTGAAAATTTTAGGCATTTTCTAAAATGCCTGCAAGATTCCGTCATTATTCATAATGACTAATTTTTCTAGGCATTTTACAAAATGCCTGGAATAATTGAAAGGCATTTTACAAATGCCTGAAATTGTTTTTAAAGAATCAAATGTTAAAAAAAAAACACAATTGAAAACTTTGAACATCCGAGCAGTTTTATTTTATTTATGATAATTACTGAATTAAAGAAGAAGAGTTTAAATAATCAAGAATAAGCTTTACTGAATTATTCCAAAAAACTCTACAATTATTTATCATTTCTCAAAATGTTTGGATGACAGAACTGTTTCACAATATTTTGTAAATACATTGTTTGCTGTAAAATAAGGTTTTAGCACTTCAACCAAAGTTTGAGAAACCTGAAACCTGATATATGTTGCTGTTTCATTACCTTTACTGACAAACACTTAACTTTCGACATCATTGTGGTTCGCAATAAGCACACACGTCACACATGAATATCTTCTTTTTTCTAGGTTTCAAAAATCAAAGTACATTATATCATGATTTAATTTAGTTTGAGTTGTATCTTTTGGCTTATAGCTTTTCACGGACTAAATTGGATATGTCCTAATGGCCCCAGGACGGGGTCCGCTCGACAGTCCGAAAGTTCTATAGTCCGACTGTTCAATGATCCGACGGTTTAATAGTCCGACAGTTCTATAGTCCGACGGTCCGATTGTCCGACATATAAAACCATATATATAATATAGACTAATCACAGGCACAAGACGTTCTACCTGGCTTTCGAGACGCGACAGACCTAACTTCCGCTTTTGGTCGGTTTTAAACTTACATCAAAATGCGTTCAATATCTTTTCTATAAAAATATAATTTCTTTTTTAAAACAAATCTTTGGTAGATACTTATTAAAGTTACCAGGAAATCGAATACAGTACTCCAGAAAGCGGACTAAATTGGTACAGTTAATGTATTATTGTATAACTCTTAACAACTTCTTTGATACAATTTTATATTGTTAATTTTTTTGTGGCAAGTATCAAAGTGATAATTTTGGTCGTTTTCAACTGATTTTTATCGTGCTATTTCACCACTGTTTACTGAAAACTTGGATCCAGAAAAAAACGTGTAACCCTGCAGTGGTTTTGGTTTGATGCTTTAATTTCACACTTTTCCCGTTTATTGTTTTTTTTGGTCTAAATTGTTTTACACGTGGGCCTTTTTTTTTTTTTTTTTTTTTAGCTCACTTGACCTAAAAGATCATGTGAGCTTTTGTCAACACTTGGCGTCCGTCGTCCGTCTGTCAACATTTTACTTATAGATCTTCTCCTCTGAAACCACTGGGTCAATTTGAACCAAACTTTGCAGCAATGGCCCTTGGCTGGTCCCCTTTAGAATTATGTTCAGCGTCCCCAAACTCAAAACAAGATGGCTGCCACAGCCGTACTTAGTTTAAGATAGGACCCTATGGGAACGTCACCTTAATATCTTTTCGTATGAAACCACTGAGTTATTTGAGACCAAACTTAAGTAGAATGGTCCTTGGGTGGTCCCCTTCCGAAAACTATGTCCGACTTAACCGATCTCCGACCAAGATGTCCGCTACAGCTGATTTTAGCTAAACATAGGATCCTATGGAAATTCACATAAAGATCTTCTTGTCTGGAGCCAGTGGTGCCATCGGGACGAAACTTTGGTTGAATGGTCCTTAGGTGGTCCCGGGACTTTCAAAAATATTTCCCAACATCCTCAACCTGCGAACAAGAAAGCCGCCACAGTCAAACTTAGTTCAACATAGGACCCTATGAGAAATTCACTTACATATTTTATTGTCTTAAACAACTTTGCAAAATGGAACCAGCAATTGTCCTTGGGTGGTCCTGTTTCAGATATGAGTCCAATGTTCCCGACCGCCGATCAAGATGGCTGCCACAGTGAACTTAATTAGTAATATTTGACCGTTTAGGAAATAAATTAAAGATTTTGCCGTCTGAAACCAAAGAGCCAATTTTAACTCTGGCTTACAAATGATGTCGTGAACATATAAGAAAAAATCATCTTAAAAATGAAATAGTGCAGCATGTGTAAGCCAGGAAACGTCACTAGTCAGTCAAATGAGTACTGTGAATACGTGAAAATATAACAGCCACTATGTTCCGTCAGTTACTATGTTCCGGCAGAACTTTTCGACTAGTTATTTCGTTCCAATGGAACTTTCTAACTATTTGTTTTATTCCGAGTGCAGTCGAAAAGTTCCGGAAAAAAGTAGCTAGTTGAAAAGTCCCGGAACAATATAGCTAGTTGAATAGTTCTGGTAGCGGAACAGAACAACTAGTTAGCAAAACTTAAGTTGTATTTCCTAGAGCTCACATAAAACGAAATAAGTTGCATTATCATGCAAATTTATTCATAGTACCCTCAAGAGAGGGAAGAATAATGCCACCCCTTCCTCATGTGGGTACTTTTAAAAAAATCAATTTCAGATTAATGTACAACAATAAATTAGAACTTATTTTGCATCATTCTCCAAATGGAACTTCGTGACAAGTTGATAAGTTCCGTTGGAACTTTTGGGCTAGTTTGTTAGTTCCGGTTTTGGCTAATTTGGCAAAAAGGAACTTTCTAACTGGTTGATATGTTCCGTTGGAACTTTTCAACTAGTCACTTTGTTCCGGTGGAACTTTTAAACCAGGGGAAGAACAAAGAAACTTTTTGGCTAGTTAGTTCTTTCCGCACGGAACTTTCCAACGTCGGAACAAAAGGGATTTACAAATACAGTCATGTGTGACCAGAGCTGACTTATGGAGGCCTAAAAAACACACACAAGTGACTGGAAGTCATGTTCAGCTATTACTCCAGTTGGTAGGTAGGATCTTTTTACTTTTGATCAGTTCATGATTCTTTCATCATATATAAGGCAGCAACCATTTGATTTTCTGGGTGGGGGGGGGGGGGGGGGGGGGCTATGGTTTTTTTTGGAAAAAAAAGTTTGTTTCCAGTTTTTGGAGAAAAAAATAATTTGTTTTTGATTCTGAGAAAAAAAGAATTGTTTGTTTCACCCTCTGCTGCCACTATATGTAATGCTAAGATTGAAAGAAAAAAATAGTTTTCGACTTGTCGCGAAAAAAATAGATTGTTTTTCGCCACAGGTGAAAAAAAAAGTTTGTACAGAAAAAAAAACATAGCCCCTCCCCCCCCCCCCCCCCCCAGAAAATCAAATGGTTGCTGCCTAAGCAGTACTCAAATCCGGTGCATGACTTCCGACTCACATACATATGAAGTAGATATACCACTAAACTGTCGGACTAACGAACTGTCGGATCATCGAACCGTCGGACCATCGAACTGTCGGACTATCGACGCGTCGGACTGTCACTACGGCCCAATGTCCATGAGCTGTAATGCGTCTTTCGCAGGAGACGCTTATCCTGTTAAAGCACTGTCATTTGTCTTTTGAATGCAGTTTTAAGGAAATTTTGCAGTTTTGGTTATTATCTTTCATATGATCGTATGTTTAAAGAGATAAAATGTAAACAGCATTTACGTTCAGAAAATTACAATCTACAAATAAGACAATATGACAACAATTGACAATAGACCTCTCATGGAGTTATTGCCCTTTGTATTCAATTTAAATTTTCTGATTATCTTTTACAAAAAAATTCTCCACTTCATATACTGGACCACATAAATTTAAACGTAGCTAAAGTTTGCAATAGGCTATCTTGATTGAAAAATGTATCCGATGACACTGCCAACCATATATTTGTATCACAACAAAACACAGCATTGTATGACAAAACCCATATTCTAGAGAGAAGTTTGTTTCGATGTGGATGTACGAATTTAAAACTCTCATTATTTCTGGAAGGGAACATTAAATATATTGCCATATTGTATTTAAATGCAACACTTTTAGCACGTTAAGAACTGTACATTTTTCTATTCTTATTTATGGGCGATCTGCAGGTGAAATTTTCTATCCCTATGAAAAATACCTTCACTTCAATTGCAAGCGGCAGTCTAAATTTATGTCCCTTATCCAGATCAATCCCCTACAGAAATAACCCATACAAATTATAACCAAATTGTTCACGTCTTAAAAATGCATGACATTTTTTGCAACTGAAAGCGAACAAACAGCAATCAGTCAATTAAAAAAAAAATGTCAACAAATCTTTCGTTTTACTGTTTTGAATCTAGAATTTCTAAGAATTCTATTGTAAATTTTGTTCTACTGACAGAACAATTTGTATTTCTGCAAATTTTGACAAAATAATCATAAATTCACTACTGGTATCTGAATTAAAAAGAGCGTACTTACGTAGTTTCACTTAAAAGAACATATCACATGACAAACAAACCTTCCCAAATGGTTTTTGAAAAATAAATTAATTCTACGGAACCATTAGTGATTTTCTTTGCAATATATCATGTTTTTTGTTCACTTTCGTTAATGATATCCTTCTTTTACAAATTGCCTGAAACTGAACAGGCAATTTGTTGAATTTTGCTTTAAAATTTCAGTCATTTTACAAAATGACTAGGTATTTTTAGTCATTTTGTATAATGCCTGTCAAGTTTAGGCATTTTATGAATTGCCTGGAAATTCAGTCATTTTACAAAATGCCTGTAACATATACAATCCTTACAGAAATATTGTTGTCCTAAAATCATGTAGTAATGTAAAATCTATCATAAAAATATTTATACCTACTATTTTATGTACATTAAGCATAACTTTGAAATATTGTTAGTCAAGATATCTTAAAACGCACAGATTTAAAGGAGTGGAATAGATTTAATAGTAAAATGTAAAAGGACACAGTTGAGTTTATTTATTTCTTGACAAAAAAAATAAATAAAAGGATTAATGAAAATATAGATTACTATTTGATGGTCTGGCATTCATCGTTACTATGTACACCACTAAAATTAATATTAATTGTTATTTTACTGTACAGAACATGCAGAATTTATATCAATATATTTATATATTATACAATTTGTTCTTCAGCTCAGTAAGTCCAAGTGGATTAAAGGAATCATAGAACTTTTATAAAATCTAAAATATTTAATCTTAAACATTACCAATTTAGGCTTTTTAAAATCTAAAATATTGAATTTTCCTTTTTGTGTTACTTTCTCCATGTATGTTCCCTCTTACGTTTTCTTTTAAGATATATGTTTGATAATTAACTAACTTTTTTGTTTATTTTTTTTGGGTTAAAATTATTAGTTATTTAGACCGTGATTGCACTCGGGGTCTCAAGTTTGCTTCAAACTGCCTTGATACTGATATTCTTTTGTGTAATAATGTTCTTCCACAATGAAGGCAATAGCACAGTTTTCTGCTTATTCTTTCTATCTCTGTTGAAGTTTCTTCGTTGAGAATTAGAATATTTTCCCGTACTTTGCTTGAGTCAATAAATAACAACATTCATACCTGTGTACGCTTGAACTCACCGGCGTTTTACGTTTCCGCAAATTGGCATTACTTTTCCGGAAAAAAAACATGACGTTTCCGCAAAAAAAAGTTTACGTTTCCGCAAATAAATATCTTACTTTTCCGGAAAAAAAATTACTTTTCCGGAAAAAAATAAATTATTACTTTTCCGCAAATAATTAAGGAATATCTCTATCGTGGCTGTGGGTATTCTTGGTTTTCACAACAGCAGTACCTTCGGGATCAGTTGTTATAGATGCTGAGCAACCTTTAAGGGAACTACATCTGCAAAAAGAGAAAACAAATAAGAATACATCAATTCAGATTTTTAATGCAATATACAATGACAATAGATTGATATGAGTGTCTGTTAACTGTCTTTCGTCCATATTTTCAATTAAGTTAGCAAACTTTAATGCAAGAATGCAGATAATAAATATGATTTTTCATTCCAAGGAACAAATTTATACAATTTTAACTTACAAATATTGATATTTTAAAAGCGTGAATTATATGTTTGCTTTTGTAAACGTTTTCAAATAAGCATTTTAAGGGGAGGTAACTCTAAAGTATTTTCTATTTTTCAAGGAATCTTTCTCATATTATGCTTTTTTGCTAACCCGAATAATTCAGTCACTATATTTTTGGCTTATCTACGATTACTAAATTAACGTTTTGGCAAAGTATGAACAAATTCTACCATTTTTAATTGTATACACCCCTACAACATTAAATCAAATATTTACATTATTTTTTTCAGAGAAAAGTTAATATTTGTAGAAATGTACATACCTGTAAACTTTATCCCCATTCTTCAAAATATTTGACGATCTATAGGAAAATCCGTCGTAGATTATGCATTTTTTCCCTCTGTTCGTTTCTGTATGTACTAGGTCCATTTTTATGTGTGATCAAATGTTGAGTGTGATTACCTTTTTATGTCTACGGATAAGGTGAACACTTTTAAAACAAATAATTTTCATTGGGTTTCTCAATGAAGTTTAACTAATCCCTACCAGAGTCAACTAGTTATATCTAGTATAGTGTAGATATAAGATAGATCAGAACCTTTTCTTTATTAAAAAAAAAATAATAATAATTTATCTTATATATGATATTCAAATATTTAAATATTTATAATTTACAATTTAGCAGGTAAATTTGCGGAAAAGTAATAAATACAAATTGCGGAAACGTATACTTTAAATTTGCGGAAACGTAGTATTGGGATTTTGAAAAATTAGCGGAAATGCAATACGCCCGAACTCACACCTGCGGCTAAATAGCTACAAGGTAAACGAATTGACCTCAAGCCGAGAAATATACAGTGACCTTTACAAAATAATATACACACTCTGCTCACACATTAGTTGCATTAAAATGATTATCAAAACAAAAACGGTAAATAGAACTGAAATATTTTCAGTTCAATATGAGTAAAAATGTTTAATAAATATTTTATGAAAAAAATCTCAACAATAATTAATGAAATATCTTGAGAGTATTTAATGAGTATTTCGGGATTTTGATCATATGTTTTTGAAAAGCATGATGAATGCAGAGTACCTCATTCCTTTCAACGACATCTTGGTGTAAATTTATAAATACTAGTACGGCTTCTTTTATTCGTATCTATAATATTTTTGTCCAAGTCGTTGGGTTGCTGTTTCATTGACGTATACCCCACATCTTCTTTTATTCGTATCTATAACATTTTTGTTCAAGTCGTTGGTTTGCTATCACATTGGCGTATATCCCAAATTCCTTTTATTCGTATCTATAATATTTTTGTTCAAGTCGTTGGGTTGCTATTATATTTGTGTATACCCCACATCTTCTTTTATTCGTATTTATAACATTTGTGTTCAAGTCGTTGGGTTGTTATTTCATTTGCGTATTATTTATACCCCACATCTTCTTTTATTCGTATCTATAATATTTTTGTTCAAGTCGTTAGGTTGTTATCTCATTGGGGTATACCCCACATCTTCTTTTCTTCGTATCTATAATATTTTTGTTTAAGTCGTTAGGTTGCCATTTCATTGGCGTATACCCCACATCTTCTTTTATTCGTATCTATAATATTTTTGTTTAAGTCGTTAGGTTGCTATCTCATTGGCGTATACCCCACATCTTCTTTTATTCGTATCTATAATATTTTGTTTAAGTCGTTAGGTTGCCATTTCATTGGCGTATACCCCACATCTTCTTTTATTCGTATCTATAATATTTTTGTTCAAATCGTTGGGTTGCCATTTCATTGGCGTATACCCCACATCTTCTTTTATTCGTATGTATAATATTTTTGTTTAAGTCGTTAGGTTGCCATTTCATTGGCGTATACCCCACATCTTCTTTTATTCGTATTTATAATATTTTTGTTCAAGTCGTTGGGTCGATAAGCTATAAGAGTTAAACAGATTTTATTTTTTCCCAGAATTCAACAAATCGGGCTAAAACGTCACGACCCACTCGAGAATTCAACCAAAAAAGTTACAAATACTTGATTTTCTCCGTTATTAGAAGGAATATAAATTTAAAACTTTGCAAATGTGTTTTTTATGTTAAGATGAACATAATTAGATGATAAGTAAAAAATCGCGGAATTTCCCTTTAATAGTTCTTTGTTTCTAGCGAAGTGTTCTTGCCACTTATTCTGACCCATATTGCATATTATAGCTTGTTTTAGTACAGGAAACACTTATTTACGTTGTTCATTAAATGCTGGGCATCTTAGTAGGAAATGTATTAAGTCTTCCTGTTCTCAGATGATTCGACAAAGCATGCAGACATTTTTGCTCATCACTATTTCCATTAAACCTTAATTGAATATGTTCTTGTAATAGGTATGTTCCTGTCAGAAATCTGGTTTTAATGATCGCCTTTTTGACCTCGTATGATACTGGAGGTAATGTTCTCCATACGGGGTGGACTTCATGTATCTTAAGCATTTGGATGTTACAATGTTTCAGCCTGTGGATTTTCCTTCCATTTCTTTTTGTAAGAGGTTTGACCACTTATCATCAATGCTCCTGTTAGTATCTTTTTTCCAACGGATTTTTGAGGGCAGATGTTCTTTAAATTCTGCTATTGATGGCAGATTGTAGAAATTCAGGATTTCTTGTGCTCTTGAAAAGAAACATGGTCATTGTTGTTGTATTTCTTTCAAAGTAGTATTGTGGTTTTTGATTGTACCATTTCTCATTAAGCGTACTTCCGGTTGAACATTATTTATCTTTTGTCGGGGAAAAGTCAATATTCCCCATTTGTAAGTTTTAGCACGTTTAAAATCATAATTTTCAAGATCTACATTGATCCAATCTAAATTAAATCGATTTGAAATTGTCAAATGAAGTGAAAATATCTGAAATTATCTGTTTACACTTTTTGGCTTTTGCGCTTGGTGGCCTAGATCATGCCTTGATCATGTAACATACATGTGCTTTCAAAAGAAACGTTTAAATTGTTTAGAATACAGTTAATCTAACTGCGTCTCTGTATCATTGTGCCTCATTTGAAATTACTGTAATGGTAGCTGACTGCAGTGCAGGTCAGCTTGAATAATTTCTGGTGCACATTTTGTGCCTTACATGTATATGTGGGGGGGGGGGGGGATACACCTTATCGCTATTTGTCCGCCATTACTTGATATCACACAGGTTCCCATAAAATTTTGACATCATAAAGCGAAATATCTGACGCCACAATTGAAAAGTGATTGTTGTATGTGTCAAAAGTTCAAGCGGCCTGGTCAGCTGGGATTAGCGATAACGTGTATTTTGGGGTCTGATAGCGGATCCTGCTTACTGTTTTGTCAGATTCCGGTATCTCCTTACACTATGTATGTAACACGTTGGGAACAAATTCCCTGTATGGTGATTATACCTGTATAGAGGAATAATCCTTCTATAGAGGGATAAGATTATCTCTCTATAGAGGGGTATTTTTGTTTGCACTAGATTTAAAGCAAATTAGGGTAGAATGGCATTTTCTAGTTATATTGGCTATAATCTCTAGCATTATATGCATCAACATAGGCACTTTACTAAAATATGGGATAACCAGTTTTCTGCTAAAGTGACAAAACTTGCAATCTATTGTCTACCTATCTGAACACCTGATCAACATCAGAAGGAAAAATTGCCCTTTAAATTTCATGTTACAACATGTAAATCTAACAATAGAAATTCTGTTCAGTAAGGCTAAGTGAGTAGAATTTACCTGATCATCACAGCTTTCAATCATGGTGAACAATAGATTTTATATTTAGTCAGATAAGCAGCAAACTGGACATGTGCATATTAAACTAAGTACATCAATTGGTGCATCAACTGTTGCAGGTTACTGCCATAATAAGTAGAGAATGCCATTCTGCCCTATTTTGATTTAAATCCAGACTAAAGAAAAATACCCCTCTATAGAAGGATTATCCCTCTATACAGGTATAATCACCATATACAGCTGTAGAGGGTTTGTTCCCAACCTGTGTAAGCAATTCTCATTTTTTTTTGTAATTTCCCGTGTCCTGCTAGCATTCATTTCCCATTTTCACGGCACAATAATTTGACTTCACCATGTTCACGTGTCGTGCTTACAAAAAATCTGCCATCCCAAGTCAAGCTTAGACCCCAATGAGACCCACTATATGCAAGCTAGACTGTAAATAAACCTTTTTTGAAATCTTCTCTTGACCCATTATTCTGTGCCTCTGAACTATTGATGCCATACAACAATCAGACCCATGATTCTGTGCCTCTGAACTATTGACGTCATACAACAATCACTTGTCCATTAGGGCGTCAAATATTTTAACATTATTTCCATAAAAGTTGGAAGTAAGAGTTGTCTTTCTTTAATAATCACCTATTTATTAAGTAGTACAAATTTATTACTAGAAGAAGTGATTTTATTTTGTGGTAGTTTTAAATATAGAATACTAATGTTCCAGAGACTAATTATATTTCTAAAATTATCAGAACCAACATCTTTGTTGATAGGACATTATGTAGGATAACCAGGTCATTTCAGGTGATGACCTTGTACTGAATCTAGGATAATGACATAAAAATAACTTGTTTAAGTATCATTCCCGAAAATCACTTCTTTAATATCGCGAACAGTAGAATTTTACTACATAATCTGAAAGATGAAACCTTAAACTCTACAGGAAAAATACTCCCACTGTTTATAACATTTTTCCAACTAAAATAGAATTTGCAGCTAAATGATGGCATCAAAGGCATAAACCTTGCTACTTACATGACTTAAAAGAAGCAAAAAGTTCTTTTTTTTCAAATGAAAAGATTTTGTTTTGTCCTATGTGATTAAAATTTTGATAAAAATACAAAATCACAATTTGTGACAAAACTATGAATTTGCTACTCAAATAAGTGATTTAAAAATCACTTATTTCAATAAGTTCCCTGACTGATGACATTAAAACCTTACGTAACCCTATGTCATGTTATGACGATAATAATAAGGTTTATCATGTGAGGGTACACAAATCTGAAATTAATAATGAACATAATACATGATTTACTCCATTTGATGGTAATTAGTATAGCTACAAAATGAGATATGACGAATAAAGAATTCAAAGAAGGCTTGATTTTAAAATGACATTTGATACTCATGATACTTGATGATAAATGGTATTCTAACCCTCTTTAAGAGAGGCAGATGACACACTAGTTTAAATAATATACGTGTTGAAGGCTATTTTAATTTTTTGGTGTGACACCTTTCTACAAAGCCATATTTTCCCATGTTTTCCGTTGAGCTTTAAAAGATAATTAATTTTCATGTCTAAGTTTATAATGTGTACATTCAATCTTTAATCTTTGTCGTGATGAGTCGACAGAGTAATCTCTCTTGTTAACTATCCTCTCTTATAAGATTATAATCACCTATGTACAGACTATGCGAAATACGTCGGACCGTCGGACAAATCCGGTGAATAATGGATCGGTCTGGTAAAATTTTGTTGAATTCCGGTCCGAATGTCCGGTGTTTTTTTTCATGGAACATTCTAGCAAAATTGCCAAACGATCTCAAATTCATTTTCATCTTTATTATTCACCACAGCGATGTTTATTTTTTTCAACCGCTAGCTTTATGCCGAACATCGACAACCAGTAATGTGTAAATCCGGCTAAAAACATATCTGACTGTCAAAAACAACAATGGATGCCATCATTGGCACAACCCAATCGGAACAACTCAGCCTTTCTGGTTGCACGAAGAAAAACTATTGTACTGCGTAGCGAGAATGGCCGAGTAGTTACGATTGTGGCACAACCGGAAATGTAAATAAAACCGGATCAGATTCTGGGAACGGATAAGGATAATTCCGGGTTTGCCGATTTAAATACAATAAATGAATAAACATCCAAGCAGATCACAAAATTTAGCTATGAAATATAACCACAAGAATTGAAAACCAAAAGATATATGAAAAAGAAAGAAAAAACAGGAAATAATATTTTATACAGAAACTCTAGTAAATTATGTTTAGTTCACAAACATTGTCAAAATCCAATAAAATGGGACATTACTCTTCACTGAAATGCATTCAAGCAATTGTGCACAACTTTCATAACAATATCCCCTCTTGTTACATCATTTTGTTTTAATTTTTGCATTTCGGGGAGGAGTAGGGCACAACAAAGTCATATGTTTGTTGTTTTTTGTCGGATAATATACAATTAGATGTAAAAAAAAATTGGTCTGGTAAAATTTCATTCGGTCTGGTAAAGCTAGGATGCTTACCAGACCGAATGTCCTGTAAAAATAAAATTCATTCGCATAGTCTGCTATGTAGTTTCTCCTTTGTCATGCAGTGTTCTGTGTTCTCCCCAGAAATTTTGGATGACATCACATTTGGCGTAAAAAAACAACAATTTTTTTCAATGTTATTGTCACGTCACGGTGATGCTCTATTTGCTTATAAATGTTATTATTATCATTACTGAGAAAACAATTAAACTATTACCATGAAAACAGTTGTTTCAGTTTAATTATTTTTTTCCTCTTGTGCCAAATAAAAATATATCATTGCTGATTTAGCATTGCGGTACCTCAACGCTATATTTTCTTCCCGTGACGCTATAATAATTTCCGCGATGCTATAATTATTTTCAGGATGTTATTTTTCTCGTTTCTACATGGCAAAGTCATGTCCCAAATTTTGAACTTTCATCTAATTACCGCTTATGATCATGATCTTACAAAAATATCTTTAATTGTAATCCCTTCAAGTCAGACAATAGAGGCAATTTAGAGTGATTTAATAGGTGTTATTATTGCCCTTTGGGTGATAACTGTTTGGATACAAATACCCCAAGCTGTGATTATACCACGTGGTCTCGACAAGGAGAAAATGTAATCAGAATATCATAAACAAACAATTTTGTTCTCTTTTTTAAGAGAGGTTGAGCCATATCTTCTTATGATTATCAAAATATTAGTATTACTTAAATATCCTATTACTTTTTGTAAATCGAGATTGAACATTTTGTACTTTTTGTACTTTCTTTAGAAAGTGATCATAATTGGCTTTAGTTTATGTTTCATCCATTTAATGCATTAAAAACGTCATTTTCATTGCTGACCTCTCGTCCAACATTGTTTATTTTCATATTTTTCATTGCTTTCGGCGTCCATTGAATATTTTAGTGATAACTACTGTCAGAACCGAAACAGATATGACAAAAATCCACATTTTACATTAATAACTACATATGCACTAATCATTTTTTTTTCTAATGGCACAGTAGACAGAAAACAATGATACTTAAACAGTCTGCACCGTTAGCCACTAGTCCGATGCCCCAGACTAGTAAATATTGATTTGGACTAGTGAAAATTTTCCAAATTTTATATAGTCTGATAGGGACAATTTTTTATATTTAATTTACGGACTAGTAGATGAAAAAGTTTTTGGCACAGACTGCTTAAAGAGAGAAAAATAAGCATTAACAGACTATTTGTTAGATAACTTTGTTAAAAATATATATTATTTTGATAAAAAGAAACAACTTAGACCATGTAGACTAATTCATTGAGTACCATGAACAAATATATTTCATAGACATGATAAAGAAAAAGTTTTTTAATTTAAATTTATTGCTATATGATGCTTTCTCTTCCCTTTATTTTTTTTGGAAAGTTTGCTATAGCTTGCTATAGCAATAAACTTTCTTATTCATCAGCCTCTAACCAGAAGTGACAGGTTATCATACTTTAGGAAGTGTGTCCTACTTCTAGACAATGTAGTACTGGTGTTTGAAAACTAATGCTAGAAAGATGATTTTGAAATTTTGAGCTTTCCAATTTTAATGACATCTACATCTACATGGGTAATCCGTAAAGAGTCGGTTGACTCATCACACGAATGTATTAAAATTAAAGTTGTGTCATCCAAAATGTGCTCTTTTAAAATCATATGTACAGGTGCCAGTGCAGATAAAAACATGTGTGTGCTGATTTACGGATATCTGTGTGCTGTGAGGTTGGTTTTGAATGCCTCATAGTCATCAATGTCCAATAAGCTAGGCGGTAGTTCATTCCAGTTTGTGATGGTTCTTACGAAGAAGCTATGTTTTCTTTGTTCAGAACTTGATCCTAATCTGACAAATCGTCGTTGATGGAACTGACGTGTCATTCTTGCTGGTGTCATCAAGTATTCTGGAATCGGAATAGCAATAAGTTGGTGGATCACTTTGTGAAACAGGAGTAAACGTGATGTTTTTCGTCTCTCCTGTAATTGTGGTAGTTTAAGGTCCTCTAATAAAGATGTTACTATGCCCGGGTCTCGAAAATACTCATGCCTGATAAATCTGGCTGCTCTCCTTTGGACCATTTCTAGCTGTTGTATGTGTTTTTGGAGATGCGGGTCCCAGACACTGCTAGCATATTCTAGTGTTGGTCGTACAAGTGTTATGTATGCCTGACGCTTTATATTCATTGGGCATTTACTAAGATTCCGCCGTATAAAGCCTAAAGTTTTATTTGCCTTTGTAGTGATATTTCCGATGTGGTCATTCCATGATAAAGTGCTAGATAGCTCCACTCCTAGGTATGGATTGTGGTTGACTGTTCCAAGGATGTGTCCCTCCATATCATATGGGTAGATTATTGGTTGTCGTCCTGTTGTTATACGTAATACAAAACATTTCGTTGGATTAAAAATCATTTGCCATTTTTTAGTCCAGTTAACCACAGTGGTCAGGTCCTGCTGGAGTTGAAGACAATGGCTCATTGATTGAACAGCTACATGTACGTAGATTAGGCTATCATCTGCAAATAATCTAATTGATGATTTAATGTCAATACCCATGTCGTTGATATACAAGAGGAACATAATTAACGGCCCAAGCACTGTGCCCTGTGGTACACCAGATTTTACATTTACAGATGATGATTCATCGCCGTCTACTAGTACTTTCTGCTGTCTAGTTGTTAACCAAGACTTCAGCCACCCGTGGATGTCTCCTCTGACTCCATAGTGGTCTAGTTTATGGAGGAGTCTGATGTGGGGTACGGTGTCAAAAGCTTTACTAAAGTCGAGTATCAATAAGTCAGTTTGTTGTTTGGAATCTAAATACCTGCTTATTTCTTCAACTGTAATAATAAGCTGTGTTTCACATGATCTCTTTTGCCGAAATCCATGTTGGAAGTCTGCAAGGATCTTATAACATTCTAAGTGTTCCATGATGTGTTTAAAGATTATATGCTCCATTACTTTACACGGTACTGATGTAAGCGATACCGGTCTATAATTTACTGGTTTTGATCTATCTCCTTTCTTGAAAAGTGCTGTTATGTTTGCAGTAGTCCAATCGTGAGGGACTTGTTTTAGACATAATGATCTTTCAAATATATGTTTCAGATAAGGTGATATTTCATCAGCTGTTTCCTTTAATATTCTGCAAGATATTTTATCTGGACCACTAGCTTTATTGATATTTAGTTGTTTTAGTAGTTTTGCTATTCCCTTTTCTTCAATTTTGATGTCATACAGCTTGAATTAAAATATACTGAATTTTTATCGATAAACCAAATAATTCAACTTCATTTTGAAAATGGCGAACAAACAATAGTTCTCAGATCTGCGCTTTGCGGAAAGTAAAATCAATATAGCAGGAGACAGCAGTTTCTAAGTTATACTTTTATCAGTATTCTCCAGACATGCGTCAGATCCATATATGTGTTCCTCCAGGCGGGAGTACTATAATCCCAGTTTCAAAGGTTTCATACCTTCCTCCGGTTAAAGAAAATTAATAACGTGTTTAAAATATTTCATGAATGAATTTTTTTGACGCTGACTACGATTTTTACAAAGGTTTATTCAATACGTTAAACATGTAAAAGCCCATGAGTATCGAAAGTATTATGGTATATCATCTAATTTCGGCCCACAACAACCTCGTACTATAATAAACTCGGCCTTTTACATATTAGGCATTACAAAATGGGATTATAACAAATTTCGTAATTAGACTACTTGCTATTAAAACTCATAAAAAAAGTTTTTGCTCAGTTCGTATTATTTTTTTTCGTGGGGTCTATTTACATGATTTAGGTGTATTTTGAGGGGCCAACAGAAGGGAGCAAATAACTTTAGAAGCCTATGGGATTTTTTTTTTAAATTTTCAAATGACTATATCTTGAAAACAGTAAGTGATGCACACATGGTTTTCAGTTGTGATCACAGGAGTGACAGGACCATAAAATAAAGTTAAGGTTGAGTCCATGGGGTCACCCAACCCAACCCCTCATGTTTGATAACTTAAAAACTGTCATGATCCCCACCCCTAAACCATATATATTCTTGTATGGTACAAAAAAACAAATCAAATGAAATAAAAGGCGAGTCCCCTGGGGTCACCCCCACCCCCTTGTTGTTAGAGAACTGGTAAACAGTTGAGATCCCCACCTACATTATAAACCATATATATTTTTGTATGTGGCAACAACACAAATCAAATGTAATAAATTGGAAGTCCTTTTGGGTCAGTCCCACCCCCTCATGTTTGAGAACTTGGAAACAGTCGAGATACCCACCCCTAAACCATATATATTTTTGTATGGGCAACAAAACAAATCAAATTATATATAGTGGGAGTCCCTCTGGCATTTGTCTGGGTCATCCCCACCCCCTTATGTTTTAGAACTTTTAAACAGCTGAAATCCCCACCTTTTAACCATATATATATTCTTGTATTGGACAATAAAACAAATCAAATGAAATTGAAGGCGAGTCCCCAGGGGTCACTCCCACCCCCTTGTTGTTTGAGAACTTTTAAAGAGTTGAGATCCCCACCCATAAACCAAATATATTTTTGTATGGGGCAACAAAACAAATCAATTGAAATAAAATTGGAGTACCTTTGGGTCAGCCCCACCCCTCCTACTTGAGAACTTGGAAATGGTCAAGATCCCCACCCCATAACCATATATATTCTTGTACTGGACAATAAAACAAATCAAATGAAATTGAAGGCGAGTCCCCAGGGGTCACTCCCACCCACTTGTTGTTTGAGATCTTTTAAATGGTTGAGATCCCTGTACATAAACCATATATATTTTTGTATGGGACAATAAAATAAATCAAATGAAATATAGAAGTCCACCAGGGTGACCCAACCCCCCTTTTTTTGAAAACTAGTATTAAACAGTCGAAATCCCCACCTCTAAACCATATATATTCTTTTATGGGGCAACAAAACCAATCAAATGAAATATAGTGGGAGTCCCTCTGGGTCAACCCAAACCCCCTTATGTTTGAGAACTTTTAAATGGCTGAGATCCCCACCCCTTAACCATATATATTCTTGTATTGGACAATAAAACAAATAAAATGAAATAAATGTATAAGGAGAGTCCCTCAGTGTCACCCCACCCCATCCTGTTTTGAGAACTTGTATACTGTCAAGATCCACCCCCTTCTTTTCGAAAACTGAAAACTGTTGAAATCTCCACACTGAAACCACATATATTCTTGTACGGAATAATAAAACAAATCAGATGAAATAAAAGGCTAGTCCCTTAGGGTCACTCTTACCCCTATCTCCTGCCTGTTTGAGAACTTGTAAACTGTCTAGATCCCCCCCTCCCCATAAATCATGAATATTACTGAACATGATTTCAAGAAGATTTGAATGACATACAGGTGTAATACCTAGACGTCACTTGTGCATATCACTTTACTAAACCAGACCAATTTGTATTGGACTTTGCCAAATGTCAGGCGACCCTTGGAATGACTAATTTTGAGAGACTTGTTGGGGGGACTTCCAAGCAGCATCCTGTTACAATTATTTCTTGATAAAGTTTTTTTTCTTTCAAAAAGTTAACCATGCAATCTAAAAATGACACATTTACAATCTTTTTGAAATATTACAATCTACCGTTTCAAACTTTCCACAGGTGCTATTCAGCACTTTGATTATAAGAACCAGTGTTTTTTCCTACATATTTAGTGCAATGGTATCTATACAGGTTGCACTATAATAAACCATTCATTCATTTAGCTGGGTAGGTAGGGTAACAGAAATGTGTCTGAAAATAAACAATGTTTGATAAGAGATTGGGAATGAATATGACGCTTTTAATGCATAAAATGGATTAAATAAAACTAAAGCAAATTATGATCACTGTCTAACATGTCTAAAGAAGTATAAAATCTGTTTAGCTCAAAATCAAAATTTTCGATCTCTATAGAAAAGTAGTACCAGCATGACCGGAAGAGCATGAAGAGACAGAAAGTATTTTCTGGAAAGTTGCAAAAAAAAAAACGAGCAAACATTTTTTTAAAGAGAAAAATCATTTCAATCTTTGAAATTCCGTAATTCAAAATGTAGATTTCGAATTGTTTTCTAAAATTGTGATTGCATGGTTTTCATGTCGAAATGGGCAAATGCAGCTAGACCACGTGGTATTAGTCATGGCACAAGTGTCAGCTTGGGGTATTCACTCCAAACAGTTTCACCCAAAGGGCAATTAATACCTATTTAATCACTCTTAATTGCCTCTTTTGTCCAAATTGAAGGGACTACAATTAAAGGTGATATAATTTTTATGATCATAAGCGGTAATTAGATGAAAGTTCAAAATTTAGGACATGGATTTGCGATATTGAAACAAGAAAATAGCATCTTCAAAATAATTAGCGTTGTGGAAATTATAATAGCATGACGGGGAAAAAGTATAGCGTTGTGGTACTGCGACGCTAAAACCGGCTGGGGAGAACACTGTCATGTTTGTACTTAAATATTGTAGGTGGTACTTTTTAGAAAAAATAATAAAGTAAAAAATGTATCAAGAAGAAATTTTTATTTTTTTTAAATTGTATAATCAAGTAGTCATGGTAATTGAAATAATATGAAAAATATTTACAAAAAGATGTCTGTTATTCCAGTAATGAGTGTATTTTCTGTTTTCTGTTTTCCAGAAAGCTAGCCATGTCACAGTTTGCGACTCCAAAGAATCCACCCTGGGCAAGACAGTCTGGTATGTTATAGGTTCAAAAAAATTCTTAAGAAATATAGCTAAAGACATGATAGAGCATTACTTCACATTATACATGTGTGTAAAGTCACATAATTGTTTAAAAGTCAAATTCAAATTTAACAAAAAGGTGGAATATGTTTTAATACATACAGTCAGAGCTCAGACATAAATAAGTCTGAATCTGCTTTTGACTTATAGATGTCTAAATTTGTAAGTTTTAGGATTTGTCTCCCTTTAATGCAAGACAAAATACGACTTAAATAAGTCAAATATTGTTAAGCAAGAAATGATTGACCAGAATCGAAAAGTTGCAAATATCAACTCCTACAAGTCGATAAGTTACCAAAATTGGTCAACTTCAAGACCCACGCATACTTATAAAAAGGTCATGCATCTAAATCAAATAATGACAACATTGAAAGCCAATGCCTTGTCTTCTAAAGAAAAATATGAATGAGAGTCTGAAAAATCGGGGATCATGTTAATTAACCTTACAATTTCTTTATGAGAAACTCCTATCTTTTATACTAATCTTTAAAAAAGTATACCAGTTGCTGGATCAGGTACATGCATTATTATCCTAGCTTGAATTCCTCGTACTATAATTAACCAGCCGCTTTTCTGTATTCAGTGACAGCTCTTGTTAGAAATGTATCAAATTTGTGAACAACTCAGGATAGGTGTCAGTGACGGTGTGTAGGTAGAAACTGTGAAAAACATGATGAAAAAAAAAATGTCAAAAGAAGATAATTTATCAATTTTAGAAGAGATCCTCAGTACTTGTTGTCTGTTATATTTTACTGATTGATAAAAACGATATAAAAAAATACACAGAGGACTTTGTTTAATAATTTCCCATACTTTATAATTAACAGAAAACTCTTTTCATCATGTTCATATGACTTTTAGGTAATAAAGCCAAAAATCACGAGTGGTTCTAATTGAATTACATTAAAGGCTTAAGCAAAGAAACTGCTTGTACTTTGAGTGATAAGAGTTGAACGTGTATACCAGTAATTAGGCTTAAATATAGAGAATTCATTTTTTGAAGTTTTGAAATGTTTGTCAACAATAAAGTTTTTTGATAATAAATTTAAAGTTTAAACATTAATTTAACGATGTTTTGTCTTGTTTACCTTTGTTTGTCTTTATTTTGAGTCCTTTAAAATCATATATTATTTCATGCATTTATTACATGTATTATGTGATTATGTGATTTTGAAAAATGGATTTTTTTAGACTAATTCATTGAATTTCAGGAAAATCTGCATGTACACATGTATGTTTATGTAGAAAATATCAGAATGCAAGTTCTTATATATATTATTGCAATACTCACTCTAACTCATTATTCACATTAATAAAAAAGACTTGAATTTACTGTATAAAGTATTTGTATTTTAGCAAAAGAACAAATTTTATCTACTTATTATAACATACCATATTTTTCTTAAGAAGAAAACCCTAACATATATATTTGTATGTCCTCAGACGACATAGACTAAAAAATTTCGAAAACTTGTTTTCAGCTACGCCAGATATGAACACTGTTTCTACACCAAATTCTATTTCTATGGCACAACAGCAGGCACAATCCATAATGCAGGCACAACAGTCCCCCTCAATCATGCAACAGTCTCCCATGATGCAGCAGTCTCCTACAGTGTATTGTATGGGGACAACTACCCCCACATTACAGACTCCACAGTATGCCACACAACAGTTGTTAGGGTTACAGGTAGCTCACTTACAATAACACGTCATCATTACATTAAAGATAGTAAATTCATATGAAAATAAGGAGATATGGTATGATTGCCAATGAGGCAACTAATCCACCAAAGTTCAAATGCTCCATTAGTCTTAAATTTTTAGCTTCACATTTGTTTTATCAGCACCACTAAAAAAACCTTTAAAAAATATTTAATTTTATGAAATTAGATTACTTTGGAAAGCAATCGGTATATGAAATGATATTTCATTGTTTTGTCATAAAATTAAGATGAGTACATTTTTAAATTTGATAATATTTTTCAACTTTTATAATCTGTTTAATAGATGTAGCTCAAAATATTGAAAATTTTGACAGTGATTCTGGTTGATATAGATTTCCCCAAACTTTGACGAAACATTTGTAAATGTAAGATTTTACTGCTGTACAAGAAGTTTAACAATGTAGAAGACTATTCACTGAATCTCAAATTATTAGATTATTTTCATGACTTTTTACAGCAGCAAGCATTGCAACAGCAAGGTCCACCACAAATCATTCCACAGCCAGGGATAGCTATCCCTACAACCCTAGCCTCAAATCAACAGGTAGCACCAGTCAGTTACCCTAATCCCAGGCAAGTTCAGCAGGCAACACCACCTAAACAACGAGTCTTCACTGGTACAGTCACCAAGCTTCATGACAACTTTGGTTTTGTTGATGAAGATGTTTTCTTCCAGACAAGGTAATTATATATAATTAGGTGCCACCAAGATAGTTTACTATATTTGGTGATTTTCGTGGTACTGAAAGACCAGAAATATAATTAAACAGATAAAATGCATTTGGTGTATTTATAACATGCTAGACAAAACCCAAAACTAAGGCACAGCGATTTTATTACTGTTTTTGGTGTAAAATTTAGTGACATCTTCAACACAAAGTCAAAACTGATACACTTAGTTCAAGACAGTCCTGCCACCATTCCATGCTAAATATTGTTCATACGACATCAGTACAATGAGAAATACAGACTATATATATGGCAAAAAGAGCTTTCAAATCTGTTCCAGTACATTCAAAATAACATTAAAGAGGTCATGAGTAAAAACTGGTGATGTCATTGATTATGGGGTCATTCACTGTAAAAACTGGTGATGTCATTGATTATGGGGTCATTCACTGTAAAAACTGGTGATGTCATTGATTATTGGGTCATTCACTGTGAAAAGTTTCTGAGATTCAATAGTTATTATTTATTTACCTGTGCACTTTATTTTTGAAGCTTGTTTCATGTATGTTACATTTCATTTGAAATGAAGGTTAATTTAAGAATGCCAATCAAAATAATGTATTATGATAGAACATACATGTTATTATATGTATATGTTTATGACAGGGAAATAGATCAGATTATTATCCTTGTATTTTTTTGCAGTTGTGTAAAAGGTCTGATTCCAAAAGTTGGTGAGAGAGTGTTAGTAGAAGCCACCTACAATCCTAACATGCCATTTAAATGGAATGCCACAAGAATACAACTTCTTCCTAATCAGGTAACATACTCAACAATTGATAGAAATATGACATTTAAAAACACTGGTAACACTTCTGAAATATTATATTCCATATTGTAGTCATTTTTTAAGGGGGAAATTGTTTTTTAGAGGGCTATTGCAGCTGAAACATAAAATAATAAAAATTTTCACTGAATCAGATGTCGATTTGAACAGATTACATGTATAATGTGTTAATTGAAATAATTGAAAAAATAAAGATAGGTCCTTGAGATACAGGCATTTGAGAAAAATCTTTGTACTTTTATGAAATATATTGGAATTATTGAATGTTAAATAAATGTAAAAAATATTAGAATTTCAAAATATATATAAATAATCTTGTAGTTTCCTTACCTTGTAAATTAAAAAACAATATCAAGAAATATACTGTTCAAAAGCATATCTTTTTTTTTCGTATCCTTAACCCTTTTCTATAAACTTGTCTAATATATTCAAACATCATAAAAGATCCTACCATTGAAAATACAACTACCGTCTTTTGGTGTGTATAGTGCGCATTTGTGTATAGTACGCACCCCCTTTGTGGTGCAAGAAACGAGAGAAAAAAGTTAATTGGTCATATAATACTCCTAGACATTTTCAGAAAAGTTACAGCTTCAAAATCGGCAAACAGGAAGTTTATCTGTAAACAGGAAGTTTTTTTAAATGGACAGCAATGTCGGAGAATTCCGTACTGAATAAGTAGTTAATATGAATTTGAAAATATTCTATCAAATGAATAAGAATTTTATTAGATTGAGCTAAATATTTTAATCCAAATTTAATAAATGGTTTGAGTATCAAGGACAAGATTAAATGTCCAAATTATTGTTCTGATTCAAACAATAAAATAATTACAAATCAGTCTAATAATTATAATTAATGTCATTAGTGCTGTAATAAATTGTTAAAATTTCATTGTTTTTATTTTTTGTTTGATGATTCTAGCTGTTAATCTGGATTATCACACCTCAATCAACGGGTCTTATCAATGTCAAAACAAATCAATGACAGGTTGACCTTGTTCCTACTTAAATTCGTTCAGGTTACAATTATGGGATTATCATGTTTTCAATCATAATTTCTTGAATAGTTTTAAACAGTTGTTTAAAAGTTGAAAAGTTACAAAGTAAATACGTATTTTTCCTAATAAATTTTTCATAGAGTAACTGTAAATCATCATTTTACAATATTAAGTCACATGACTGACCCACATGACTTTCGATCACCTGATCAATTCATTAGAAAAAATGGCGGTTTATCTTTTCAAAACGAGCGTGGTTTATTCAATTTTCATACACTTTTCTTCAACTCTCTATGATGAACACATACAAAAACAGTAAGTTATGACAGCAAGGAACACATAGGCTAATTTTTTTTTTTTTTTTTTTTAACGATAACAAATATTTTTATTCAATTATTTCCTGCTATATAAATACCTAAGTAGCCCAGGTCGCATACTTAGGGACCCCTGTTTTTTAACAGCCTCACTTGACCAGGGAAAATATCAAATGAGTTTAAACTTCCCATAGTTTTACATAAGTATACATTTAAAAATAACCAATACAATTGATTTTACCTGATACGCATCACTGGCACTGTAATACATTAACGTATATCCGGTTCACTGACTTACATTATACATGTGTTGATTTAAACGTGAAAACTATATATTTGATTGAAAAAAAAAATAATAGTTATAGTTAGAATTGGAAATTATTGAATTAATGTGAATGAACAAAAGTTGAAATGATTCTGTGACTTACGTATGGATTATAAAAGTATAAAGCACATAGGCTAATTTAATCGACAGCAAAAGCTTTATTGTGTCTTTATTAAGAATTGGCAAATTTCCGGATTGCAAAACAGATGGACAAATTTACACAATAAACGTAACTGCAAAGATATGAAATGTATTTTATTTGAATAAAACATGACAAATCAAGAACAATACATTATATATTACAATTATAACATGTAAAACATAAAAAAACAATCGAGGTTTTAGCAAAAATATTCTGTACTCTTCACTTCACTTTTTTTTTGAAATTTCTTTGTCGGAGTTTGGACCTGAAAAAAAGACTTAGAAATTGTTTGTAGTCATGTATAACAAGCACCCCTCTTACAAGAAACACGACCTAGGGTATAAATGTGCGCATTATACATACCAAAAGACGGTAAACATCTATGACAGTACAAATTCCTGTTGTTCATAATAAAAGCTTAATGTTTTCTAGAACTTTATTTTAAAATCTTTAAGATCACTTTAATGGCTAAAGTGTCAGGTTTATTTATTTATTTATCTTTTTTGTCTTGATCATTTCAGCAAGGATCAAACCAAGGAAAACCAAGTGTAATGGGACAGTCTGTACCGTCATCTTTAATGGGAGATAACCCAGGTAAGTTCTTAAACTAAAGAAACCAATAAAACCAAGTGTTATGGGACAGTCTGTACCGTCATCTTTAATGGGAGATAACCCAGGTAAGTTCTTAAACTAAAGAAACCAATAAAACCAAGTGTAATGGGACAGTCTGTACCGTCATCATTAATGGGAGATAACCCAGGTAAGTTCTTAAACTAAAGAAACCAATAAAACCAAGTGTAATGGGACAGTCTGTACCGTCATCATTAATGGGAGATAACCCAGGTAAGTTCTTAAACTAAAGAAACCAATAAAACCAAGTGTTATGGGACAGTCTGTACCGTCATCTTTAATGGGAGATAACCCAGGTAAGTTCTTAAACTAAAGAAACCAATAAAACCAAGTGTAATGGGACAGTCTGTACCGTCATCTTTAATGGGAGATAACCCAGGTAAGTTCTTAAACTAAAGAAACCAATAAAACCAAGTGTAATGGGACAGTCTGTACCGTCATCATTAATGGGAGATAACCCAGGTAAGTTCTTAAACTAAAGAAACCAATAAAACCAAGTATGGGACAGTCTGTACCGTCATCTTTAATGGGAGATAACCCAGGTAAGTTCTTAAACTAAAGAAACCAATAAAACCAAGTGTAATGGGACAGTCTGTACCGTCATCTTTAATGGGAGATAACCCAGGTAAGTTCTTAAACTAAAGAAACCAATAAAACCAAGTGTAATGGGACAGTCTGTACCGTCATCTTTAATGGGAGATAACCCAGGTAAGTTCTTAAACTAAAGAAACCAATAAAACCAAGTGTAATGGGACAGTCTGTACCGTCATCTTTAATGGGAGATAACCCAGGTAAGTTCTTAAACTAAAGACACCAATAAAACCAAGTGTAATGGGACAGTCTGTACCGTCATCTTTAATGGGAGATAACCCAGGTAAGTTCTTAAACTAAAGAAACCAATAAAATTGAGAATGGAATGTATGACTCCCATTCTGTTCAAACAATAGACTTTAAAATTGCTATTTAAAATTGCCATACCCTGCTTTTCTGCTTAGCATGCAGCATAAGGGAGTAAGCGAAAAGACTGTTTGGCTCGAAGACATGTCTACCAACGGGCTGTTACCTTGTGAACTAGCACTTTGAAAATTCCGCTCAGCACTTTCAGTCTTAGTACAAAGTGGTGTTATTATTCATATTACGATTATTTATTCCCATACTGTATATGCATTTAATTTGCCACTGGAGCCATCCACCATCATTATCAAGTTGTCAAACTGAAAAAACAACATTTAACTTTATCTTTAATAGAACTTATCTTACTATATTTTGATACTTTTTTTATGGCCCCCACAACAAAGTTGTCGGTGCCATATAGTTTTACACTTGTCCGAAATTCCGAAATTCCGAAATTCCGTCATTCCCTCATTTCTGCAACAAACCATTATACAGAGTTTTTTTAAACGCCTTCAGATATTGGGCTGAAGAAATTTGCCAAAAACTTTGTTATTAATAAATTCCATTGTAAATTTGCTAAAAACTTTAGTTTAATGAACTTCATTGGAAATTTGCCAATATAAAATGTTGCATTGGAGTTATCTTTCTTTGTCCAGAATAGTTGTCAAATCAACTTAAATCATGACTATGACATTTTATATTTTATGATGTATTTAAGGTGGTAGCCAACACTTTCACTAAAATTAATTTGGCTCGTTTAATTTTCATAAAATTTGGTCAAAGTATTTCTGTTTTCATGGTTTTGTCAGAAAAATTACACTGGTTATATAGCAGTTTGACAAACACCAATTTTGATTATTGAGAAGCTTAATATTCCCTTTACAACACAATGTAATTAAAACATTCAGCTGAATTTACAGAGTTATCTCCCTTTAGTGTTAGGTACCACCTTAAATGAGTAGTTATTGTTGAAAACTCCATTAGAAATTTGAATTGAGATCATTTTTGGAATAAGGGAAAGGGGGAGGTGAAAAAAAATTGGTGGGGTTCAATTTTTCTTATTTCAAATTTCAGAATTGAAAAAGAAAATTTCTTCAAATATCAAAGAATTAATATTCAACAGCATAGTGAATTGCTCAAATGCAAAAAAAAACCATTTTTAGTTCATTAGACCACATTCATTCTGTGTCAGAAACCTATGCTGTGTCAACTATTTGATCACAATTCAAATTTAGAGCTGTATCCAGTTTAAATGTTGTGTCCATACTAGCCCCAACCGTTCAGGGTTCAACCTCTGTGGTCGTATAAAGCTGTGCCCTGCAGAGCATCTGGTTTTTAGTATGTGAGCAAACCATGACTAGTAACAGATCAAGTTTAAGTTTCGTCTCGCTCTGCTAATTTTGGCCAAAATTTTGGGTTTACAACTTTAAAAATTGTTGAAAATTACAGTCATAACAGTTGTACTGACTCTTTTTATACGACCGCAAAAATTTAAATTTTTTGGTCGTATATTGCTATCACGTTGGCGTCGTCGTCGTCGTCCGAATACTTTTTGTTTTCGCACTCTAACTTTAGTAAAAGTGGATAGAAATCAATGAAATTTTAACACAAGGTTTATGACCACAAAAGGAAGGTTGGGATTGATTTTGGGAGTTTTGGTCCCAACATTTTAGGAATTAGGGGCCAAAAAGGGCCCAAATAAGCATTTTCTTGGTTTCGCACTATAACTTTAGTTTAAGTGAATAGAAATCTATGAAATTTTAACACAAGGTTTATGACCACAAAAGGAAGGTTGGGATTGATTTTGGGAGTTTTGGTTCCAACAGTTTAGGAATTAAGGGCCAAAAAAGGGCCTAAATAAGCATTATTCTTGGTTTTCGCACAATAACTTTAATATAAGTAAATAGAAATCAATGAAATTTTAACACAAGGTTTATGACAACAAAAGGAAGGTTGGGATTGATTTTTGGAGTTGAGGTCACAATAGTTTATGAATTAGGGGCCAAAAAGGGGCCCAAATAAGCATTATTTTTGGTTTTTGCACCATAACTTTAGTATAAGTAAATAGAAATCTATGATATTTAAACACAAGGTTTATGACCATAAAAGGAAGGTTGGGTTTGATTTTTGGAGTTTTGGTCCTAACAGTTTAGGAATAAGGGGCCCAAAGGGTCCAAAATTGAACTTTGTGTGATTTCATCAAAAATTGAATAATTGGGGTTCTTTGATATGCCGAATCTAACTATGTATGTAGATTCTTAATTTTTGGTCCCGTTTTCAAATTGGTCTACATTAAGGTCCAAAGGGTCCAAAATTAAACTTAGTTTGATTTTAACAAAAATTGAATCCTTGGGGTTCTTTGATATGCTGAATTTAAAAATGTACTTAGATTTTTATATGACCGCAAAATTTGAAAAAATTTTCGTCGTATATTGCTATCACGTTGGCGTCGTCGTCGTCGTCGTCCGAATACTTTTAGTTTTCGCACTCTAACTTTAGTAAAAGTGAATGGAAATCTATGAAATTTTAACACAAGGTTTATGACCACAAAAGGAAGGTTGGTATTGATTTTGGGAGTTTTGGTCCCAACATTTTAGGAATTAGGGGCCAAAAAGGGCCCAAATAAGCATTTTCTTGGTTTTCGCACTATAACTTTAGTTTAAGTTAATAGAAATCTATGAAATTTTGACACAAGGTTTATGACCACAAAAGAACGGTTGGGATTGATTTTGGGAGTTTTGGTTCCAACAGTTTAGGAATTAAGGGCCAAAAAAGGGCCCAAATAAGCATTATTCTTGGTTTTCGCACAATAACTTTAGTTTAAGTAAATAGAAATCAATGAAATTTAAACACAATGTTAATGACTACAAAAGGAAGGTTGGTATTGATTTTGGGAGTTTAGGTCCCAACAGTTTAGGAATTAGGGGCCAAAAAGGGACCCAAATAAGCATTTTTCTTTGTTTTCGCACCATAACGTTAGTATAAGTAAATAGAAATCTATGATATTTAAACACAAGGTTTATGACCATAAAAGGAAGGTTGGTATTGATTTTGGGAGTTTTGATCCCAACAGAATAAGGGGCCCAAAGGATCCAAAAAATTAAACTTTGTTTGATTTCATCAAAATTGAATAATTGGGGTTCTTTGATATGCCGAATCTAACTGTGTATGTAGATTCTTAACTTTTGGTCCTGTTTTCAAATTGGTCTACATTAAGGTCCAAAGGGTCCAAAATTAAACTTAGTTTGATTTTGACAAAAAATGAATCAGTTAGGTTCTTTGATATGCTGAATCTAAAAATGTACTTAGATTCTTGATTATTGGCCCAGTTTTCAAGTTGGTCCAAATCGGGGTCCAAAATTAAACTTTGTTTGATTTCATCAAAAATTGAATAAATGGGGTTCTTTGATATACCAAATCTAACTGTGTATGTAGATTCTTCATTTTTGGTCCTGTTTTCAAATTGGTCTACACTAAAGTCCAAAGGGTCCAAAATTAAACTTAGTCTGATTTTAACAAAAATTGAAATCTTGGGGTTCTTTGATATGCTGAATCCAAAAATGTACTTAGATTTTTTATTATGGGCCCAGTTTTCAAGTTGGTCCAAATCAGGATCTAAAATTATTATATTAAGTATTGTGCAATAGCAAGTCTTTTCAATTGCACAGTATTGCGCAATGGCAAGAAATATCTAATTGCACAATATTGTGAAATAGCAAATTTTTTTTTAATTAAGAGTTATCTTTCTTTGTCCAGAATAGTAAGCAAGAAATATCTAATTGCAAAATATTGTGCAATAGCAAGATTTTTTTTTAATTGGAGTTATCTTTCTTTGTCCAGAATCAACTTAAATCTTTGTTATATACAATATACAATGTATATTCACTTTTTACTACCAACTGATAAATTAAAATAATCTTTACCATTCAGTGATAACAAGCAGTTTTTTTACATCTTAATATTTTATGATGTATTTAAATGAGTAGTTATTGTTGCAAACTCAATTAGAAATTTTAATTGAGATTAGTTTTGGAATAAGGGAAAGGGGGATGTGATTAAAAAAATTGGGTTCAATTTTTCTCATTTGAAATTTCATAAATAAAAAAGAAAATTTCTTCAAACATTTTTTTGAGAGGATTAATATTCAACAGCATAGTGAATTGCTCTAAGAGAAAACAAAAATTTTAAGTTCATTAGAACACATTCATTCTGTGTCAGAAACCTATGCTGTGTCAACTATTTAATCACAATCCAAATTTAGAGCTGAATCCAGCTTGAATGTTGTGTCCATACTTGCCCCAACCGTTCAGGGTTCAACCTCTGCGGTCGTATAAAGCTACACCCTGTGGAGCATCTGGTTAATTATTGGCCTAGTTTTCAAGTTGGTCCAAATGGGGGTCCAAAATTAAACTTGGTTTGATTTCATCAAAAATTGAATAAATGGGTTCTTTGATATTCCAAATCTAACTGTGTATGTAGATTCTTAATTTTTGGTCCAGTTTTCAAATTGGTCTACATTAAGGTCCAAAGGGTCCAAAATTAAACTAAGTTTGATTTTAACAAAAATTAAATTCTTGGGCTTATTTGATATGCTTTATCTAAATATGTACTTTGATTTTTGATTATGGGCCCAGTTTTCAAGTTGGTCCAAATCAGGATTCCATATCAAGTATTGTGCAATAGCAAGAAATTTTCAATTGCACAGTATTGCACAATAGCAAGAAATATCTAATTGCACAATATTGTGCAATAGCAATTAATTTTCAATTGGAGTTATCTTTCTTTGTATAGAATAGTAGTTGATAATATATGTTGGAAATTTGCCAGACATGACTATGATGTCATTTTCTATTTTTATTTGCCAATAACTTTATGTAAATAACTTCATTGGAAATTTGCCAATATAAAATGTTGCTGATGAAGCTTTTTTTCCTTATCTTATCTAAAATGTTTTTAGATAATGTATGTTGGACATTTGCCAGACATGACTATGATGTCATTTTCTATTTTTATTTGCCAATAACTTTATGTAAATAACTTCATTAAAAATTTGTCAATATAAAATGTTGCTGATGAAGTTTTTTTATTGTTTTATACAATAAACAATGTATATTCACTTTTACTACCAACCAATCTTTACCATTCAGTGATAACAAGCACTTTATTTTACATTTTAATATTTTATGATGTATTTAAAAGAGTAGTTATTGTTGCAAACTCCATTAGAAATTTGAATTGATATCAGTTTTGGAAAAAGGGAAACGGGGATGTGAAAAAAAAGGGGGGGGGGTTTAAATTTTTCTCATTTCAGATTTCATAAATAAAAAGAAAATTTCTTCAAACATTTTTTTGAGAGGATTAATATTCAACAGCATAGTGAATTGCTCAAAGGCAAAAAAAAACTTTTAAGTTCATTAGACCACATTCATTCTGTGTCAGAAACCTATGCTGTGTCAACTTTAATTTTAGATTTAAAAAGTTTGAAGAAGAAATCTTTAATTGATTTGTAAAATCTTGACATTTGTTTTGTGTAAAAAAAAACCATGTAATGTCAAAAATTTGATCACAATCCAAATTCAGAGCTGTATCACGCTTGAATGTTTTGTCCATACTTGCCCCAACTGTTCAGGGTTCGACCTCTGCGGTCGTATAAAGCTGCGCCCTGCGGAGCACCTGGTTCTATATGTCTCCAGATTTTGACCTGATTCTTGATATGTGAGAGACTACCATCATGTTTGTGTCCACATGTGTTATTAAAATTGCAGATCTTTCAACTTGTTGATGCTCTCCTAATTTTGGCCAAAATTATAGGTTTATAACATTGAAAATTGTTGAAAATCACAGTTATACAGACTTTTTTTCTATACTCCTCCAGATTTTGAGCTGATTCTTGATATGTGAGACTACCATCATGTTTGTGTCCACATGTGTTATTGAAATTGCACATTTTTCTACCTTTTGAGACGGGGCCATTCATGTCACTTTGACAAATCTAGTTTAGATTTTGAATTTATATGAATGGTCTTAACTTTATTTCAACAGTTAGAATTCCATGAAATAATGTAAATGATAATATGTGCTGTTTTAGGAAATAGGCCATTTTCATCAAAGAAAGGAGAAAGATTCAGAGACAGAGAGAGAAAAGGCTTCAGTGATATAAAGAAAGAGCCTAGAGAAAGACCAGAAAGACCTTTACCTCTAAAGAAGCGATCTCGTTCAAGAACCCCTAAACGTGGAGATAGAAGTGGTAGTCCACGTAGACGTATGAGAGTTGTACCCAGATATGTAGTACAGATACCAAAATTATCATTCAATTTGTAAGTGTGATATTTATGTTAGGTTGTTGTTGAAGTTTTAATCACTTTTTACCCCATATTTATTTTTATGTTTAAACTTAGAATCTGTCAATTAAATATTTCAATTATGATAGATCTTCAAAGATGATAGTTCTATGTAATATTAAAACAAAAATATTAAAAACAAAAAAAACAAAATTAAAACATTCAAGTACCCAAATAGTATTAATATGTGTTTTACTAACTTTTGTGTGACATTTTGATTGAGAACAAAAGCTTTAGACTATTTGAAAGAAAAGCACCACACATACTATTGATATATTTTTATGATTACTTGCAAATAATTATGTATGATATGTTGTTTTTATACGCCCAACAAAATTTTGATGGGATGTATTATGGTATACAAATGTCCGGTGTCCGTCCGTCCATTCGTCCGTCCGTCTGTCTGTCCGGCGTAAACACGTCGCACCGTAACTTGAGAACGACTTATCCAAATTTCATGAAACTTAACATAGTTGTTTCTTATGATGGTCAAATGATCTGTATACTTTTTGGTGAAAATAAGATTAAAACTTTTCGAGTTACGGCACTTTGTAACTAAAACAGGGGTGTGTTTTTTTCACATGTCGCACCGTATCTCAAAAACGATTCCTGATTATGGCTTAAAACTTTAAACACTTCTTAGTTATATTAATCTTAATATCTGTATACTTTTTGGTGATGATTCAAAATTTCATTTTTTAGTTATTGAGTATTTTGCAAAAAAGGGGGAGGGTTTTTTTACATGTCGCACCATATCTCAAAAACGATTTATGATTATTGCTTAAAACTTTACACATGTCTTTGTTATATTAATCTGAAGATCTGTGAGTTATTGGGTATTTTGTAAAAAAGGGGGAGGGTTTTTTTACCTGTTGTGCCGTATCTCATAAACAATTTATGATTATTGCTTAATACTTTACACACTTCTTTGTTATATTAATCTAAAGATCTGTATACTTTTTGGTGATGATTCAAAACTTTATTTTGGAGTTATTGAGTATTTTGTTAAACAGGGGAGGTTTTTTTTACAAGTCACGCTGTATCTCATAAACAATTTATGATTATTGCTTAAAACTTTACACACTTCTTTGTTATATTAATCTAAAGATCTGTATACTTTTTGGTTTTGATTCAAAATTTTATTTTAGTGATATTTAGTTTTTTGTTAAAAAAAAACAGGGTTGGGGGTTTCACATGTCCCGCCGTGTCTCAAAAACAATATATGGTTATTGCTTAAAACTTTCTCCGAAACTATTTATGATTATTGCATAAAACTTCCACGCAAGACGTCAGGCGTATCATGCGCTCATGGCGCAGCTTTTTATTTTTAATATAATAATGAATTATGTATGATATGGTTTTTTTTTTTATATAATAATGAAATATGTATGATATGTTGTTTTTTTTAATATAATAATGAAATATGTATGAAATATTTTATGATTACACACAAATATCAATTATATGTTTTTCTAATTGTAGACAAGCAGCTAATGTGGTGACATTGAAGTCTAGGTACAGCAGTATGTATGTTCCTAGTGATTTCTTCAAAGCCAACTTTACCTGGATGGATGCTTTTCCATTGACGAGGCCATTCCAGTTAGGACGTAACTGTGAGTTCCATGTCCTTCACAAAGATGTAGAGTCTATCAATACTTCAGATGCTTTACTGGATCCACCAGATGCTGATCATAGTTTTAATGCTAAGGTTAGTGGATCATTATAAATTACGTATATATCCAAGAATTAAAATATAAGAAAATATTTAACAGTCCATTATTTAATTATTTTTATGTTTTTCACACACCTGCCTTTAGAAAATGAAATCTTTTCTTTATTTTCCAATATATATATATATATTTGTTATGAATGATACTAGTATTGCAACTGTGTTTCTCATATATTTGCAATAAGACTTTTACCGTTTTCTCAGTTATAATGAATAAGGTTTAATTCAATGATTAGCTTTTGTTGATCTTATTCTACATTTTTCTAGGACATCAATGCCTGTTTTCAATATTTCCATTTTATGTCGCATACGCTAGAACTGATACATAGATATAAGATGTGGTATGAGTGCTAATGTGACAACTCTCCATCCAAATCACAATTTAAAAGTAAACCATTATAGGTAAAAGTAGTATCTTCAACACGGAGCCTTGGCCATGTTGGCTCACACACATTTATTTGTATCAATATGTGCAGTTGCACTGAACATGCTGACCTTATTTGATGTAATGAGCAGGATTTTGGTAAATTCAATACAACAAGTGCTTCAATTATTTCAGGTTATGCTTCTATCTTGTCCCGAGTTAGAGGATTTATACCACAAATCGTGTTCACTGTCAGAAGATGCTGCTGATGTTCAGGAGAATTTTGTACATCCTACAAGACTTATCCATTTCTTAGTTGGTGTCAAAGGCAAAAATGAAACCATGGCAATAGGGGGTGCTTGGTCCCCATCACAGGATGGTTTGAATCCAGACGAAGACCCAAAAGTTCTCATCAAAACTGCTATCCGTACGACAAAAGCTTTGACTGGTATCGACTTGTCAGCTTGTACCCAGTGGTTAGTAGCTAAATAGTTATAGTTGAAATAGATACCTTATCAGCCTCCAAAAGTAGATTTTTTTAGACATTTTTCTGTAGCAATAATTGTTTCTTCTTTTTAGTTACCAGAACCCATGTTCGCATTTTTTTTCAAAGAGCTTTTCTTTTTTAATTTTATCTGAAGTTACCGGCATTTTCAAATTGTCATGTTTTGAAACAGATATTGTGTGGGCAAATATATATCCAGAATCTAGCAATTCCAGCTGAAAAATATTTATTTACCACAAACCATTATCATAGATAGCTCTTGATAAAAGTTGAATTGAAATGACCAATTGCAGGGATTGCTTTAAACATATATAGCTCATCTGCAGTTGTTTGTTGATATGTGTGTATGAAGTGTGTATATGTGTGCATATGTAACTTTAGTGTGTGTATCTGTGTGTGTATCTTTATGTGTGCTTGTGTGTATTTCTCTCAAAAATCAAGAGTTTAGAAGTTAAGGATAAACCTTACATTAATTTCAGGTATTTTTTGAAATAAGAAATCACATTTATTCAAATTAGTACAATCAGTGTGTTCTTTTTATTCCCACAATGATTTTAATAAGTCAAGATGGAAAACAAAGCCTTTTTTTCTTTAAGCCTAATAGATCAGCCAGTTTTATTATTTAACATAAACATTTAAATGCCTTACATTGAAGATAATAACATAACATATTTAGAAACATTTTTAACAGCAACAATAATCTTTCTGCATTTTTGCATGAACATGATGAAATGTCAAAGTGTTGTCAAAACTAATGTACACAAACTTTTAGTTATATTAACATGATTAAGCTAAACAAATACATGTAGATCTGAAAACTTTTAAAAATTGCAGTCATGTCTGCCTTATTACATGAACAATCATAAACCTTTACTTTGAATATTAGTGTACACAATATTTTATTATGAAAAATACAAGTATAATTATAAACACATTCACAATAAGGATTCAGAAACGAGCAACACTTGCTTATATTAATCTGTCTCCTTAACTTTGAAAATTGAGCTGTTCACTCCAATTTTTTAATGTGATTTCTTGAATAATTGGAAGTAAATTTGTAAAAGAATTTGGTGTACAGTTTCTAAAAAGTTGTAAAATACAGTGAGTTTTTTCAACCAATCAATCCACAACTGCTCAGTTATTTGTTTTGCAATTCAGTATTTATTGGTGAGCATACATGTAGACAGTAAATAGTAGTTGCTGAATGCTTTAAATATAAACTGACAGGTCAAATTAATTACAAACTACTCTCAATAGTACTGAATTTGATAATACCTAGATGTAGAAGAAATTCACTAAAATGATATTATTGTACACAACCATGTTAGACTAAAATAGTCATTCAGTTTTAAAATTTACTATGGATTCATTATTTTTTTGGAATACCAATTTTCATTGATTTTTGTTAACACAGTATTGTACATATTCACAAAATCAAATATCCTTAAAAAAGAATTTTATTTCTATCCACTAAATATTTTTCTACAATTAATAAATGAATCCACTATACTTTCGATGATTGGTAATCATTATTATAGTTCTTCTAAATGGTTGACACAAATTATAATGGCATTCTTCTTTTTAAATTGAAGATTCTGTTCAATCTGTTTAAAATACAGATCCTGGGTAAAAGCTTTGCTTACAAGGATCCAATCATGCTCTATTCTACTTTCTGTTTATAACGACCTTTCAGGATCCTCTGGTTTGTGGGAATAGTACACATCTTCAAAAACATGAATGCTGAAATTTTATTGGTTGATGTAATAATTACCAAAACAGAAAATAAAATAAAGTGTTTTCAGATCCATGTAAGGAAAGCTTATACAAAGGATCTGTATTTTAGTTAGATTGATACCTGTTCAAACTCTTTGACCTAACCTATATTAAAATAGAATTGTACGTTAAGTGATGTGAATGAAATTAATATGTATTTTTTAGTTTTTCAACTAAATTTGCTTTTAAAGTAAATCCTGAAATCGTCTTCCACCAAAAGAAAAAAAATCCTAAGTATTTCATTTTTAATTGGAATGACTAAGTATATACATAATGTAGTGTATACAAATACTAAAGTTATTTGTTTTCCTAACCCTTCCCATACAGGTACAGATTTGCTGAGGTGCGGTACTTACGACCAGAAGAGATCCATAAAGGCAAGCACCTGCCAACCAGAGTTGAGACTACGGTCATTTTCTTCCCAGATGTATGGAGTTGTAGTCCATCCCGCCTTGAGTGGGCATCGCTACAGACAGCCTACAAAAAACAACTGCAGAAAAAGATAGCCGCCATTTCTGATGGCCCTAAAGACACAAGCTCACAGGCACAGACTTTATACTTTTGGTTTCTTTTTATCTAGGTGTTAATTTGTTGAAGACCTTTATGTAAAGGTTATTCAACTAAGATTAGATCATCACAGAGACCCTGAAAAAATAAGCAGAAGACAGGGTTGTTGATGTAGCCTTTTTTTTTCATTAATCATATAGCTGCAGGTTACACAGTAAACGTTATCATTATAATTTAAGTTAAACATTTTTACTTTCAATTTATTGAAAAAAGAGTTTATGACTTTTTATGTTTTGACTGCAACAGTTTATCCTTTTAACATAATTTTAGAATAAACTCAAGCTACATAAAAGACAGACGAGCTTTTGATTTAGAGCAAATTGTCATTTCTGAAATATATATATATTCAACAGGGACAGAAGAATATGACACAAGAAAATAAGTCATGAACACTTTTTGCAATATTGAGATAAAAAAATACTGTAAATTTTTCTGCGTTTAAATTTAAAGACTTATGTCACTTTAAAAAAAAAGTTTTTGATTAATTGTTACATCTTTGCCTATAACTGCTTTGAGATTTTATATTCAGCAATCATCTCTCTCTTTTTTTTGCTATTCTTTTTTATAAACTAATTGACATTATTCTTAAAACAGATAAAAAAGTATCTCTGAAAATGGAACTTGGAGAGGCACAAGTTAACATCATGTTGGCATATTACATAAACAAACAATAAGTTATTGAACTTATCGGAAAATTTAAATCTGTGAAAATTCTGTTCTGATTATCTCATGTGTTATTTCTTAAGGAAGAAGATGAAGACACAGAAAACATTGAAGTCAGAGATCCTACCCACTTCTCACAGCTAGATCCCAAGGCTATGAAGGTATGTCTGGCTGTACACTCTTTTCACTTTTAAAAGGCTTCAAGATATATTATATCTTTCTTACTTATCAATTAAAGTATTTACGGACAAAGCCAGGATTTCCCACTTTTTTGAAAAAGATAAATCACATAGAGATATCTTTTACAAAAATTTATATTGCGACACAAGACAGTTTATATTGTGACACATAAATGTTATGATAGATTTTTTTCAATGCTTAAAACAATCCAGTGTTTAAATTTTAGTCTCCCATTCAAAATGAAACAATCTTTACCCTTCACAAGCACTTTGATTTTTTGGTTTTTCCTAATTAAGAAAAAATTTAAAGGCAAGAGGAAATATGCAAGACAAAATTATTTTTCCCTTGCTATTGGATAGATTAGTTATTGTTTTCTGAATATATGAGGAATGATATTTGAAAGATATTTAGTTCATTGTAATCTTCTAGTTAACCAAAAAAAGTGACCTTCCATTTTCTCCTCTGTCGTAATCATTATCGTTTGCTAATTTGTAAGACATATTACTAACTATGCATTTTTCAATGTTGCTAATTTTGTAAACTTTAGTTGGTGTTAGGATTGTTCAATTAAGAACATGGGAAATTAAAAACTAATAAAAATGTTGAAAGTGAAAAAATATAAAAGTAGATTTGTGATATATGTATTTAATGTACGCTTTGAGTTATAAATAAAGAATAAAAAAATATCAGAAGTACTTGATCTGATCAGGTCGCTGTCTCTGACACATTCCCCATTTCCATTCTCAATTTTATCTGTTACAGATTATAGATTTACGACGAGAATTAGAGGCTCGGACATTGAGTAACAAAGGATTGAAGTCACAGCTGATTGCTAGACTGACTAAGTCACTGAAGATGGAACAGGAGAAAGAAGAAAGTGAAGATCAAGTGAAAGAAGTAAGAATGATAAATATGAAAACTACACGAAAATACATGGCATGGTGGCAAGTAAATTGGATGATCATGTCTTTTTTTCAAAATTTATCTTATCGACTGATAAGGAAGAAATATTTAAAGAAGAAAGTTAACTATTTATACCCTAGTTTAGTGGGATTATACTGTCCCATGAATATTTTTCTTCCCATCTTTCTCAGGAACTGCACCCTTAAGATTTCTCAAATTTAGTTTCAGGGTTTATTTATTAAGTCAGCTATACCCTTTAATGGGTTTTCAGATTCATCATGATCACTCAACAACTTCCTGTTCATCAAAATGAGGAGTAGCTTGCAGTTTCACTTGTTTTTTTCAAATTTTACTTTCATTTATTAAAGAAAATTTTGCTGGTTTTTAATTTCATTACCCTTTCCTTGATCTTGATATCTATATCACTAACAGAAAGCTTAATACTACAATTTATGATAAAAGAGATAATTTTTCATTTCCTATCGTTAATTATCCATTTTTAGATGGTGACGTTCCTTTGTCACTATCTTACAGTGTTTATATATCTCAACTTGTACGATTCGCTCGTGTATGTAACAGTGTTTTAGATTATAACGAGAGAAATTTATGTATTACTGAAAAATTATTACACCAGGGTTTTCGATATCACAAACTGGTGGAAACATTTACTAAATTTTGTCATCAGTATAAGGACATCATTCGTAAATATAGCTCAACATGCAGACTTCTTATACATTCAGGTATTTCACATCCATTTTTTTATGGAAATATTCTTTATATAGCACAAAATGTCAGTATTCACCTCAGAAGCTAACAAAACCTTTTAATAGACTTATTAAGAAGGGATATAGTTACAATACTGTTGTCAGGTCATTAAAGATTGCATATTTTGGCCTTAATATTGATTCACTTGTAGGGTCTTTGCATCAGAACTAAATACACTTATTTAAAAACCAGTTCTTGACATGACATAGGTGATGTTCTTCTCATATATGTTATGATGGTATGATACTAAACCCCTAACACGAAGGATTGTGCCTGATATGCATATGATGAAGACATAATCTTTCAATCAGTTTAATTGAAGTCTGGAGCTGGCATGTCAGTTAACTGCTAGTAGTCTGATGTTATTTATGTATTATTGTCATTTTTGTCGAGCCTGCAACTTTTGTTGCAGAAAGCTCGACATAGGGATAGTGATCTGGCGGCGGCGGCGGCGGCGGCGGTGTTAGCTAACTTCTTAAAAGCTTTATATTTTAGAAGGTGGAAGACCTGGATGCTTCATACTTTGTATATAGATGCCTCATGTTACGAAGTTTCCGTCAGTCACATGTCCAATGTCCTTGACCTCATTTTCATGGTTCAGTGACCACTTGAAAAAAAAGTTCAAATTTTTTGTAATGTTGAATTCTCTCTTATTATAAGTAATAGGATAACTATATTTGATATGTGCGTACCTTGCAAGGTCCTCATGTCTGTCAGACAGTTTTCACTTGACCTCGACCTCATTTCATGGATCAGTGAACAAGGTTAAGTTTTGGTGGTCAAGTCCATATCTCAGATACTATAAGCAATAGGGCTAGTATATTCAGTGTATGGAAGGACTGTAAGGTGTACATCTCCAACTGGCAGGTGTCATCTGACCTTGACCTCATTTTCATGGTTCAGTGGTTATAGTTAAATTTTTGCGTTTTGGTCTGTTTTTCTCATACTATATGCAATAGGTCTCCTATATTTGTTGTATGGAACGATTGTAGGGTGTACATGTCTATCGGGCAGATGTCATGTGACTTTGACCTCATTTTCATGGTTCAGTGGTCAAAGTTAAATTTTTGTGTTTTGGTCTGTTTTTCTCATACTATATGCAATAGGTCTACTATATTTGTTGTATTGAACAATTGTAAGGTGTACATGTCTAACGGGCAGATGTCATGTGACCTTGACCTCATTTTCATGGTTCAGTGGTCAAAGTTAAGTTTTTGAGTTTTAGTCTTTTTATCTAATACTATATGCCATAGGTCAACTGTATTTGGTGTATGGAAATATTTTTTATGATCTTTATGTTACTCGCACAGGTTTTAATTGACCGTGACCTCATTTTCACGGTTCATTGCATAGTGTTAAGTTTTTGTGTTTTGTTCTATTTTTCTTAAACTATAAGTAATCGGTCAACTATATATGTTGTATAGAAGCATTGTTAGTTATACATGTCTGCCTGGCATGGTTCATCTGACCTTGACCTCATTTTCAAGGTTCATTGGTCTATGTTTAGTTATCTTGGTTAATGTTAAGTTTATGTGACAATTGTTATAAAGCTTAGCTTTATACTTAGGACTATCAACATAATATCAATGATTAGTATAGAAGGCGAGACATTTCAGCGTGTGCACTCTTGTGTTTATTTTTCTTTGGTTACATCTTCTGACATCAGACTTGGACTCCTCTTGAACTGAATTTTAATGTGCGTATTGTTATGCGTTTACTTTTCTACATTGGCTAGAGGTATAGGCTGAGGGTTGAGATCTCATCAACATGTTTAACCCCGCCGCATTTTTGCGCCTGTCCCAAGTCAGGAGCCTCTGGCCTTTGTTAGTCTTGTATTATTATAATTTAAGTTTCTTGTGTACAGTTTGGAGTTAAGTGTGGCATTAATTATCATTGAACTAGTATATATATTTGTTTAGGGGCCAGCTGAAGGACGCCTCCGGGTTCTGGAATTTCTCGCTGCATTAAATTCCTGTTAGTGACCTTCTGCTGTTGTCTGTTCTATGGTCGGGTTGTTGTCTCTTTGACACATTCCCCATTTCCATTCTCAATTTTAAAGAAATAATTTTGAATACTTGATAGTGTAGATGACAATTTGCAATACTGATTGCTAAGGTCCCCACTCATAAAAACCTCTATAAATGAATTCAAGTACATGTTATTTATTTCTTCTGCAGGAAACTTCAATTCCTATGGAAGAAGAAGTACTGAAGAATTTAGAAGAGGAAAAAACAGAAGAAAAAAAGAAAGAGGTATGCATTTAATTGTTCATGGTTTTGTCACATTTATAGCTTGTTAACCTGATTGACTTAGGGATTCAGCAAAAGTATGAAAAAACACAGTATTATTATGGTTGCAAAATTTTATGCCCACCTACGATAGTAGAGGAGCATTTTGTTTTCTGGTCTATGTATCCGTTTGTCTGTCTGTTTGTTCATCTGTCTGTTCATTCATCCGTCCGTCTGTCCAGCTTCAGGTTAAAGTTTTTGGTCAATTTTTAATTTAGAGTTTTTACCACAGTAAAAATTTCACAGTTCACTGAACATAGAAAATGATAGTGCAAATTTCAGGTTAACGTTTTTGGTCAAGGTAGTTTTTGATGAAGTTGAAGTCCAATCAACTTGAAACTTAGTAATTTACTTAGTATACATGTTCCCTATGATATGGTCATTCTAATTTAAATGCCAAATTAGAGGATTTATTCCAATTTCACGGTCCATTAAACACAGAAGATGATAGTGCGAGTGGAGCATCTGTGTACTATGGACACATTCTTGTTGTATCATACATACAGTTGTCAACAATAAGGCTTAAGGAAGATTTTTGGTATACCACCATCTTGTATTGTACAATCACAGTACAAAATTGGTCTAGTTAATTGCCCAAATCAGCAAATTTGGAAACAGATTTGCAATTTTATGGTTAGACTGTTTATTTATATAAAGAAAACTTGTTAATTTATTGTATTATTCATGATATTTTAACAAATATCAACCTTTTGTGGTTTTTAAAATCATTTTTTTCAAATGAGCCATTTAAGGGGAGATAACTCTTTTAGTACAAAATTTATACTGGGCTAGTAGGGAAATTTTTTTTTTTTACTTGTGGCAAGAAAACAAGTTCGGTGACACCATGTTTTCTTTTTAATTTCTTATAACATATTATAAAACCTATCTTCTCACAATTTATTTCAAAATTCTATCTCATAGAATTTTTTTTTATGCACTCTTATGTGTTTTTTTATGAACAAACTAACCAAATTTAAGCAATTTTCAACGACTCGTAGTGAAAAATAGAATGGTGACCCATACTTTTTATTATATATTTGAAAAAAGCATAATAAAATCTTCATTTTGTCAAATTATAAGAAAATTCTGTCTCAAAAAACATTTACCTATGATCTACCTTAAAGACAGAAACTGGTTACAAATGCATTGCAAAATTCCATTAACTTACTTTTCAATGCCATAGTTAGTAACATTAAGTGATGAAGACAAAAAAAATGCATCTCTAGAGCATAGAATTGAATTTGTTTCTCTTATTTTCAATTCAATTTTACTATGAGTAATTAATGCCATAAGTTATTATTTTTTTAACAATTTTATTCTTTTTAGGAAGAAGAAAAGAAAAAGAAAGATGAAAGAGAGAAAGTATCATTAGAAAGGAAGTATGCTTTACCAGAGAACCCTGCTATATTGGTGCATCCCAATCCCCTGGCTAAGTCAGGAAAGTTTGATTGTGCTGTCATGTCTCTCAGTGTCTTACTGGACTACAGACCCGAGGATAACAAGGAACACTCATTTGAGGTTAGATTTCATGTTCTATGGCGTCACTTCAAGGCCATCTTCAGTCTTGTATATTTACCAGTATAAACGATTGATTCTTTTTTTTTAAGTATTGTTCTCTAAAACTCATGTCACTACAATTCCTAAAAAACAAAAGTCTGTTTAAAAAATCTTAAACTCAGGTATATAGTAATTTGCATATAAATGGGTAAGTTAACTACCAAAGTGAGTTTTATTCTTTCTCTATAATATAATGACTAAACATTGTAGATGTATTTTAAAGTTTTGTTAAATGACATCTTCTCTTAAATATCATCTATCTTTTTGTTAAATTTGGATCTGAACCATTTTAACGTCATTCCCTGATCAAGTTTCATCTGATAACCAAGATAAAGAAATACAGTGGCCACCATTTGCAGATTTTGGAGTGAAAATGAGAGCAAATCTATAATTGATGTAGGAATATAAATTTAACAATGCACTTATGTGGAACAACTTTTCACAATTTTTATTTAAATGCTCTTCAATTTCATTTTGCTGTCTTATCACCACTGACAAGTCTTATGCTCTTTTAAAAAAATGTTTGCTTTGTTTGTTTTAATGTTTGGTCAAGTATTGTAATTAAGACTGACATCTGAGTCAATATGAAAAGGCAGAGGTAAATTTGTATACATTATTTTGATTTATCAAATAATGAAATTTACCTGTATACAGGTTTAACTCTGCCTACTTATATTGTTTGCAGATGTCAATCTTAATTTCATTGCTTGATAAAAATTTAATGTAAACAAAGGAAGCAAGTAAACCAGAACTTTAAATTGCAAGGATTAGGAAAACAGCTGTAATATCAAAACCATTTTGATTGACAGGTGTCGTTGTTTGCTGAACTGTTCAATGAAATGTTAATGAGAGATTTTGGCTTTGAAATCTACAAATCTTTGGTACGAGCCCCAGAAAAGAAAGAGGAAGAGAAAAAAGACAAAGAGAAGGAAAAAGAGAAAGACAAGGATAAAGACAAGGAAAAGGAAAAAGATAAAAAATCAGATGAAAAATCAACTAAAGTAAGTTATTGTTGAGTTTGAAGCTAAAATTGTTTACGGTTCATATACATGTATATAATACTTTACTTGATTTTGGGACATTTAAATATAAAAAAAAGATAAAATTTTGGTCTGTTTTGTATTGATGTTATAACTAGTCAGTTCAAATAGTTTCAGACTTTCTGTAGACGTTTTGCCAATTCGTAAAAGGATGACAGATGTATTGATATTTATTTGCATAATGTCGATATCTATTCATTGCTTCAACTTATTCCATTTTCATTTGTGATTTAAGAGGTTTGAAAAAAATAATATTTATACATTTTACTTAGCTATGTTTATATTATACATGAAGAATAAAGAATTGACAATATCGAAAAGTCTTTACATGTTTATTGTTATTAAAATTCTCTACATGTGTAACTCAAAGCGCAAGTATTGCTTGGTAATAAATGAGGTTGCCAAATTTGAATTAAACCTTTTTTATGCCCCACCTACGATAGTAGAGGGGCATTATGTTTTCTGGTCTGTGCGTCCGTTCGTTCGTTCGTCCGTCTGTCCCGCTTCAGGTTAAAGTTTTTGGTCAAGGTAGTTTTTGATGAAGTTGAAGTCCAATCAACTTGAAACTTAGTACACATGTTCCTTATGATATGATCTTTCTAATTTTAAAGCCAAATTAAACTTTTGACCCCAATTTCACGGTCCACTGAACATAGAAAATGAAAGTGCATGTTTCAGGTTAAAGTTTTTGGTCAAGGTAGTTTTTGATGAAGTTGAAGTCCAATCAACTTGAAACTTAGTACAAATGTTCCCTATGATATTATCTTTCTAATTTTAATGCCTAATTATATTTTTTATCCAATTTCACGGTCCATTGAACATGGAAAATGATAGTGGGACTGGGGCATCCGTGTACTTTGGACACATTCTTGTTTTATTAAGGAAAATGATAAATGTTTTTTTATCACAAGCACAATAACTTTGACAATGCAAGAATATGCTTCATTGTTTATTTCATTTACTGATACAAGAATTCATTGGTCTTTGTTTACCCTTTAAAATTGTTGTTGAATAAAATTATGAAAGCATTACAAATTTTTGTTCATTTATTATATTTTGATAGGAGCCAACGCCTAAGAAAAGAAAGAAGGATGAAGAAACAAAAGATAGTAAGAAAGATGGTGAAAAGAACGATAGAAAGGTATAATACTCCTGTCTCTTCTAGTCACATACACATTCAATTGTGAATAATTAGTTTTATATACCACAGTTTCATATTTAGATTGATTTGGTCTTTTTTGGTTCTTCTAGTACAGATTAAATAATTTATAGTGATATTTTTATCCTGCAGTTTATTGTGAGCTTTAGGGTTCATCATTGAAGACTTTTCAACTATTGTCAAGATGAAGGACAGCTATACGAGTAATGAGCCTATGATACAATAAGAATTTCTTAGTACCGACTAGTGGGTTATTTTTGTGGGTGAATTTCATTGTATAAGGTGGGGGATTATTATATTTGCGGATTTAAAACTTTTATCTATAGCTTTGCATGTGCCCTTTTAAATTGGTGGAATTTATTTTGGTGATTTTGTTTTATCTGCCATAATAAGCGACAATTTACACCCGACGAAAATTACCCTCTATACAACATTTCATGTGATCAACTAAATGTTCCTTCTGAGCATGAAATAACATTGAAATAGATTTATTGTCTGATTTAAGAGAAAGAAATCCCTTTTAGGAGCCAATGATATATAAAAACCGGTAATTCTTTTTTTATTGCAATATTAGTTTATCAATTTTATTTAACATTGATCATGCTGTTAAAAATTTAAATACCAGATCATTACTATGGATATAAATGAAGAAAAGAATCTTCACAAATAAATTAAATATTAGTTTACAAATTATAATAGACATCTGGCAATATCTGTCATAGCAAGAAATTTGAACACCTGAATTATATGAGCACCCATAGGCGGTTGTGTTTGTACATATTATTGCACTGTTTGAACTTAGTTCTTTGATGTGTCAACTATATACTTGGACAAAAGGTTCAGATTTTAAAAATTACATTGAATTGATGATTTTGCTTTAAAAAAAACTTTGATTTTTAACCGGATTTTGGTCGGTTATTGATTTGGGGATGTACGGCGGGCGGGCAGGCGGGCGGCAATCAAATGTTGTCCGTGCATTAACTCATGAACCGTTCAACCAAAGCTTTTAAAATTTTAATATGTTATTACTGACAACTGAATAAAGGTCAAGTTTAATAATGGCGATTTTGACTTTTACCGTTCAGGAGTTATGGTTCTTGAAAGATTGAAAAATGGAGTTTCCAGTCGTGTCCGTGCACTTACGCATGAACTGTTCTACCAAAGCTTCCCAAATTTTAATATGTTATTACTGATGACAGAATGGAGGTCAAGTTTAATGACGATTTTGACTTTTACCGTTCAGGAGTTATGGTTCTTGAAAGATTGAAAAATGGAGTTTCCAATCGTGTCCGTGCATTTATGCATGAACTGTTCTATCAAAGCTTCCGAAATTTTAATATGCTGTTACTTATGACAAAATGGAGGTCAAGTTCAATAATGACGATTTTGACTTTTACCGTTCAGGAGATATGGTTCTTGAAAGATTGAAAAATGGTGTTTCCCGTCAGGTCCGTGCATTTTCTCATGAACCATTCAACCAAAGCTTTTTAAATTTTAATATATTGTTACTGATGACAAAATAGAGGTCAAGTTAAATAATGACGATTTTGACTTTTACCGTTCAGGAGTTATGGTTCTTGAAAGATCGTATTAGGCGTTTCCATTCACGTTGCTGCATTTACTCATGAACCATTCAATCTAAGCTTTTCAAATTTTAATATGTTGATACTGATGACAAAATGGAGGTCAAATTTGATATTGACGATTTTCACTTTCACCATTCATCAGTAATGGTTCTTGTGATATTGCCAGGACACAAATAAATGTTAATAAATCCGGTTTGCTGTCGTTGTGACAGCCTCTTGTTTGGGGATGTAGGGCGGGCGGCTGGTCGGGCGGCAACCAAATGTTGTCTGTGTATTAACTCATGAACCGTTCAACCAAAGCTTTTCAAATTTTAATATATTGTTACAGACAACAAAATGAAGGTCAAGTTAAAGAATGACGATTTTGACATTTACCGTTCAGGAGTTATGGTTCTTGAAAGATTGAAAAATGGCATTTCCAGTCATGTCCGTGCATTTACGCATGAACTGTTCAACCAAAGCTTCCCAAATTTTAATATGTTGTTACTGATGACAAAATGGAGGTCAAGTTCAATAATGACGATTTTGACTTTTACCGTTCAGGAGTTATGGTTCTTGAAAGATTGAAAAATGGCTTTTTCAGTCGTGTCTGTGCATTTACTCATGAACTGTTCAACCAAAGCTTTTCAAATTTTAATATGTTGTTACTGATGACAAAATGGAAGTCAAGTTCAATAATGACGATTTTGACTTTTACCGTGCAGGAGTTATGGTTCTTGAAAGATCGTAAAATGGCGTTTCCATTCACGTTGCTGCATTTACTCATGAACCATTCAATCTAAGCTTTTCAAATTTTAATATGTTGATACTGATGACAAAATGGAGGTCAAATTTGATATTGACGATTTTGACATTTACCGTTCAGGAGTTATGGTTCTTGAAAGATTGAAAAATGGCATTTCCAGTTGTGTCCGTGCATTTACGCATGAACTGTTCAACCAAAGCTTCCAAAATTTTAATATGTTGTTACTGATGACAAAATGGAGGTCAAGTTTAATAAAGACGATTTTGACTTTTACCGTTCAGGAGTTATGGTTCTTGAAAGATTGATAAATGGCTTTTTCAGTCGTGTCCGTGGATTTACTCATGAACCAATCAACCTAAGCTTTTCAAATTTTAATATGTTGATACTGATGACAAAATGGAGGTCAAATTTAGTATTGACGATTTTCACTTTCACCGTTCATCAGTTATGGTTCTTGTGATATTGGCAGGATACAAATAAATGTTAATAAATCCAGTTTGCTGTCGTTGTGACAGCCTCTTGTTAGTAATCAATCAATTATACAGATCAATTTTTTTTTTCATCATAACTTTATTTTTAGGCTTATGTGGTCAAAAAGGAGGCTGATGATAAAAGTGAGGAGAAGAAAGAGGAAGATGAAGAAGAATCAGATGATAAAAGTAAGGTCAAAGTTTGTATCTAACATAAAACATTATGTAAGATTTGTAATTGAACACTTTCAAATTTAAACCAAAAAGTTAGGTCCCAGTAACTAATATAAATCCAAATTCTATCATGAAAAAAGATCCATGGTTTCACCACAAAAAATTGTTTTAAATTATTTATTTTTTTAAGAAATCTATATCATATATTTTTTTACAGTAAATTGAATTTTAATGATCAAAATGTAATATCTATTTTTGCAGAAAAGAAGAAAGATAAAAAGAAATATTTCACAAGGTTCCCTGCCCTGCTGTTATCCTTTACTTACTTTGATCAGAACCATACTGGTTACCTGATTGACAAAGATGTAGAGGAGATCATTCACACTATAGGTCTACAGTTATCTAGAGCTCAGGTATGCATCAAATCTTAAGTCCATAAAACTGAAAAAATGTCTTTTTCATACACCTTGTTATTTTATAATACGAATAAAAGTAGATGTACAGTTTATGTTATGGATACAGCACCTCAATAACACAATAGAATTAGAAAAGACATCTAACCACAAACTGATAGCTTGAATAAAAGGCGAAAGCCTCACCCCGTATGCATTTTACTATTAATCCTCAATGGATCCGTAGGGGTCAGTAGCAAACCATATAACTTATAAGATAATAGTTGAATATTGAAAAGTTATTTAGAATAGCAAAAAAATATGACATAATGTTATGTGTTATTATAACCAACAGGTGAAGAAATTAGCCCAGAAATCTGTATCACGAGATTCCATACACTACAGGAAGTTGACAGATAAACCTCTTCCTGGTCAGGTGGTCGACAAGGAGGAGGAGTCTAAAGAAATCAAAATCATAGATACAGAAATGCTAGCATTAGGTATCAAACAAGAAAGATGAAAGTTACAATATTGTAGAAGTTTAGATTTGCACTTGGAGAATTTGGCTTGGGTCAAAATAATTTAAAGTTCATTTAATGTAAACATTGCAAGAAATGGAAACAAAATGCGTTTCTGGTGGCAGAGGATTCCTCATTTATTGCAGACCTTATACTTAAGTTGGCAAATTTCAAATTAGCATTGTTAATCTAAATCTTTGAAAGATGTATCAAAATTTTGCAAATCTACTTCGAGACATGACACTTTGAGTTATGCTTAAGGAAAATTGTATATCCACTAAACATGCTAAATAATTTAGCATTCATTCTATAATTACTAAGTTTTACAACATTGACAAGATATCCAGAAAAGCAGAAAATAAAAAAAAAATGTCTTACCAATTTTTCAGGCAATGCAGAATATGATCCTGATTACAAAGATTCCAAGTCGGGTAGTAGTAACAGAACACAAAACAAGGGGGAGGATGAAGTACTGACAGGAATGATCAACTATAAAGGATCAGTCTTAGACATAGAGAGTTTGTTAGACAGATTAGAGAAAAGTGAGAAAACAAGGCTGGACATGGAAAAGGAAATGCAGAAATTATCAAAAGACAGAGGTAAAGTTCCTTTATACTATTAAATTTAAATCAAATATATTTCAGGGTTTTCACTAAGGTTCTGATTGGATCAATACATATTAACTTATTTGTCAAAAAGCCCCACAAATATAAAAAAACAAATGGTCACTTCATTAGGTATGTAGCATCATTGAAAGGTATGCAGGGTTCCCTTTATCTTGACCTCATTTCATGGATCGGTGATTAGCCAGAAGTTTGTCTTTGTAATGTTTGTTTCTCATATACTATTACATTAGGTTGACTTAATTTGTAAAAGGGAATGATTTTAAATCGTACAGTTTCGTCTGGCAGGGTTTATTTGACATTACCTCACTTGCACAAATTACTAATGATTTAAATGTTGTGGGATACCAGTTGTAAAATCTTCATCTTAAAGACATTCAGCATAAAATTCAATCATGATCGGTAAAGACAGATGAGACTTTTGAGCATGTTCATTCTTTTTCCTATAATGCTGCTGTAAATGGATTTTATTCAATTCCTGTCTTTTATTGAGGTAAATGTGTGGTTTTATTGACCTTTGAAAAAACTATAATCACTAAGGCTGAAGTGAATATCAGTTATTTAAAAGTCAATTAAACCATATGCTTATTTATTCAAAATCCTATTCATATAGAAAAACCTACTAAAATTTATTATCTGATTTATTTAATCAGATTACTGGGAATATCACTTTGTTTTGCTTTTCAGATGCAATCAAGACAAATTTAGAAACAAAAGAAGAATCAGGTCAAAAATTGAAGGAGGAACTCAAACAAGTAAAACAAAAATTATGCAATCAGGAAAAGCTAACCAACTTCTCAGAGTCAGCGAGCAAGAAGTACATATCGGCTCTGATGTTGTCTAAAGATCATCTAACTACCATGCTGGACACTGTATCCGCAGCGTTGGACGAGAAAGATATAAAGAAAGAAGACATACTGAAAAAGGAAGAAGAAAAAGTTGTGGTTAAAAAAGAAAAAGTAGAAAATGGGGATTGAATATGTTGTATGATTTGTATATCATTGTTGATTATTGTTGAAGGAGACTGTTATGTTTTTGTTGGGGTGTTACTTGTACATTATTTGATGCTTAGATAACACTAATTGATGCTAAAATACATGCAATTAAATGTGAGATTGCCATGAGGAAAAAGCAATGGTCTTGAATACACACAAATATAAATGAAACACAAGAAATTTTATGTAAATCATGATGATATGACTTAATCAGACATTTCACGTATTATAAATCTTCAAATTGATTTGTTGCATGTGCAGTCATTGTGAATGAAAAAATAAATAAAAATATAATTTCTCATTGTGGGTTTGTGTTGTCTGAAATCTATTATCTGGAAACCAATGTTCTCTAGTAAAACCACTGGGTTAGTTGTTGTCTGAAATCTATTATCTGGAAACCAATGTTCTCTAGTAAAACCACTGGGTTAGTTGTTGTCTGAAATCTATAATCTGGAAACCAATGTTCTCTAGTAAAACCGCTGGGTTAGTTGTTGTCTGAAATCTATAATCTGGAAACCAATGTTCTCTAGTAAAACCACTGGGTTAGTTGTTGTCTGAAATCTATAATCTGGAAACCAATGTTCTCTAGTAAAACCACTGGGTTAGTTGTTGTCTGAAATCTATAATCTGGAAACCAATGTTCTCTAGTAAAACCACTGGGTTAGTTGTTGTCTGAAATCTATAATCTGGAAACCAATGTTCTCTAGTAAAACCACTGGGTTAGTTGTTGTCTGAAATCTATAATCTGGAAACCAATGTTCTCTAGTAAAACCACTGGGTTAGTTGTTGTCTGAAATCTATAATCTGGAAACCAATGTTCTCTAGTAAAACCACTGGGTTAGTTGTTGTCTGAAATCTATAATCTGGAAACCAATGTTCTCTAGTAAAACCCCTCGGTTAGTTGTTGTCTGAAATCTATAATCTGGAAACCAATGTTATCTAGTAAAACCCCTCGGTTAGTTGAAACAATTCTTGGAAATTATATGAATAAACATTAAAAAACTACATTTAGTAAATAACAAAGGTAAAAAAGTTGAGAAATTATGAAGTAAAACATTTGAGGAATAACAAGGTAAAACATTTAAGAAATTACAAGGTAAAAATTTTGAGAAATTACAAGGGAAAAAAATGAGAAATTACAAAGGAAAACATCTGAGAAATATCAAAGGTTAAACATTTTAGTAAATACCAGGTAAAACATTTGAGAAATTACAAGGTAAAATATTTAAAAATATTGAAAAGTACTGCAGTTGATTCAAAGGACAAACTAGTATCTCATTGTTTTGAAACTGCAAGTTAAACAAAAAATACTTAGATGATGAGGTAGTTTTTCTGTTATTTTTAAGCGGAAAATTAATCAAATGCTAAAGTCCTAAGATATAGAAACGGTGTGAACCTGGGTTTTAAAACACTGATTATGGCTTTCTTAATGACTAGTGGCAAATAGGTTATTCAAGATATTCAATGTTTTATGTAAGACCAGAACTATAATGATAAATACTAAAGGTAACTTCTGCAAAGTCGGTCAACTGAATAACTGGTGTAAGGGAGTATTTTGCCTTCGAAAAGGCAATCTACAGACCCCTCAAAGATATGAACATTTTTCAACAACTATCCAAGGAAGCTTCCATTCAGTTGATCGATGTTTATTTTTGAGCTAATCTGGCCACTTATTGACATATGAAATTATGCACTCTTGAGTTTGAAAGAGGGGCGAGAGATAACAGATGGACATACATACTCATAGATCAAAAACAAACTGATAACGCCATGGCTAAAAAATTGAAAGACAACCAGACACATAAAAAGTACACAAATCACAACATAGAAAACTAAAAAGACAACACAAATCGCACTAAAAACTGGGGATGATCTCAGGTGCTGGGGAAGGGTAAGCATTCGTTGAGTGAAAGTTTTTTTTTACAGATATAGGCAGACCTTTTCACTTCCGACAGGCCATCTACAGACCCCTCAAAGATATGAACATTTTTTAACAACTCTCCAAGGAAGCCACAGGTTAAAGCTTCCATTCAGTTTGACAATGTTTATTTTTAGCTAATCAGGCCATTTATTGGCATATGATGGCCATCTTTCATCCAACAATTGAAGTCTGTACTTTTTCATCTATATATTTGTATGAGGAAGACCACAACTACTTTTCGATTGTCTTAACATATCTGGTGTAACAAGTTTTCACCTAGATGGCTGTCGTCACTAAAAATGGACCATACCAATAATACCCACTAAATGGTATTTTTTATACAACTGGTAATCCTACATATTCTCAACACCATTACCAAGGGATGAAATTTAACAAAATCACAAATCTGTACTTCTTTCTTTTAGTATTAACATCAAAGAAAACGAAGAAAATATTCTGTCATTATACTGGATACCAAAACTGAAAAAGAACTGTGCATAGCTGAATCATCAATATGTTCAACTAAACATCCATCTAAAGTGTTTATTACTGTAACAGACGGCCTTCAAAAATGTTGTGATGAGACATAGTCAGCCAGTGGTGTCAATCAGATTTTGATCCTCACAAAAGCTAAAGATCTGCTAAATCGTAGATCACAATCTCTGCAATTTTGTAGCAGCATTCAGACCTTTGATTTGTCTATGCTTGGCACTACTATTCCCAAAGTCCTATTGAAAGATAGACTTCGCCATCTCATTAAACAGCATTTTCTATGAAAATGGGAATCGTAGATATAAATTTCTTGTTTTGGGTTAAAATAATCTATCAATGAAGATTAAGTTATAAAAAAGCTGGACTTTTTTTTAATTGACAATATATTTGTTGAGTTTTAGAGGATTGATGTTTTAACAGACAGTCGGTATTCCAATGGATACTAATTGTGCACCCTTATGGTTCTGGCTGACTTGTTCATGTAATCGTATGAAGTAGATTTCATTCAGAACCTTCTGAAATTGAAAATGCGTCTTCCAAATTCTTTAATTTTAGATATATTAATGATGTCCTATCACTGAATAACTCATTATTCAGTCGGCACTTGCATCTCATATATTCTAGGGAACAAAAAATTAAGGATACTACTGATACAATAAGGACTGCTTCATACCTTGATGCTTTCCTGAATATTGACACAAATGGACGAATTGAAAATTAAAATCAATGACAAACAGGATTATTTAAACCTACCAATTATCATTTTTCCTTTCTCAGTAGTAATATACCCTCTGGGCCGTCGTATGGTGTTTACATACCTCAATTGATACGTTGTGCTCGTGCATGTTCACACTATACTGACGTCATATACAGGAGTGTGCCCTTTCGCAGAAACTGCTCCAACTGAGTTCAGAGGGGGAAATATCAAATATTACACTCCGTACATTTTATGTACACCATCACAAATTTGTTGATATATACGATGTGTCTTATACACAAAGAAAAATAGGATGTCATATTAGAATTGAACATAATACCAAAGCACTAACATATTATATAGGGACTTATAAAATATACAACAACATACACTAAAAGTATCAGTTTGAAGGTGAACCATCAGCTATAAGCAACTTCTTTCTTTGACTTACAAAACGAGAATCATCACATGGTTTTTGTCTCGCTTGACGGAGTCAAAAAGCGAGACATAGGTATGCTGTTTCCGGCGTCGGCGACGACGACGACGACGACGGCGGCGTCAACAATGTATTAGTTTGTGATTAGGTCTAGTTTATAATGAACCACTAGTGGTAGGTCAAAGATATTTGGTATGCAGTTCTATTAGTATTGGCACATCTCATTTTCATGGAGATTATTTGGCCCCGCCCCCTCAGTTATGGTCTATTGACTTTAAAACTTTTACTTAGTTTTCATGTATTAGTTTGTGATTAGGTCAGATTATTTGGAACCACTAGTGGAAGGTTAATGATAATTGGTATGCAGTTGTATAAGCTTTGGTACATCTCATTTCCATGGAGATTATGTGGCCCGGCCCCTAAGTCATGGTCTATTGACCTTGACACTTTTGCTTTATTTTCATGTATTAGTTTATAATTAGGTTTGTCTATGGGGAACTACTAGTGGAAGGTCTATGATATTTGGTATGCAGTTGTATTAGCATTGGCACATCTCATAAACCATGAATATCATTTGGCCCCGCTCCCTTAGTCATGGTTTATTGACTTGTGAAATTTTGTTTAGTTTTGAATTAGTTTGTGTTTAGGTTTGTTTAAAGGGAACTACTTATGATAAGTCAATGGTATTCAATTGTATTTATACATTGGTACATCTCATTTCCATGGAGTTTGTTTAAAAATGCACCTTAATTCAGTCATGATTCATTGACTTTGAATATTTACAAAACTTACATGTTCTAGTGTTGCTATTTTAATTTCAACATTTGCATTATTATCGAAATTACAAAAAAGTGAGACATATCTCTGTGATAACAGTTTATTAATTAAATTATTAACACGATAAGCGACTAAAGCAGGATATGATTACCCTTCCAGGACACATGATACCCACCCCCGGTTTTTTTATGGGTTTGTTTTGCGCAGGATTTAGTTTTCCATGTTGTGGTTTATGTACTGTTGTTGCTCTTTTTGTCATTTGTCGTCTTTTGTCATGGCAATATCAGTTTCTACTCGACATAGTTTAAATATCCCTTTGGTACCATTCTCCTCTATAACACTGAGGTTGTGAGTTCGAACCCTGCTCGTGCGGGAAAAGTCTACACCAATCTTAATTGACTAGGATTGTCAGTTTTACTATCGAAGGTCGGTGGTTTCTCCGGGCACTCCGGCTTTCGCTAACAATTAACTGGCCGCCACGAAATAGCATAAATGTGGTGCTTACAAATGGAATTAAAGCACCAAAAATCAAATCAAATCTTTCTCCTTTTTTGTATGCTGTTTCTTGTGATAATGCAAAAATGGATCAATCCAGTTATGTCTGTTGCTAAAGCATTATTCATGTCAAAAGTTTGTCATCAAAAGCGAAGTCACAATAAATCAACAAATTAAAATAAAAGCTGTAAATAAAGGCAACAGTAGCTAGTATATCGGTGTTCAAAAGTCACAAATCGAAAAAAAAACAACAAATAAACTATAACTGGAAAACAAAGGAACAACAGGAACACCGAAGTGCAACAAAAATAAACGCAAACATACATAGAAACGAACTATTTGATAACAATTGTCATATTCCTGACTTGATCTAGGACAGTTTAAGAAAGCAAAATGGTGATTTGAACCTGGTTTTATGGCTATCAAAATCTCCAAATGATACGACGATGTTAAAAAACATCGCTAAAATGACAACACTACTTGTCAGATATACAGCACAAACACACGCAAGAATACTCATCACGGAGAAACGCACGAACAAATAAATTTATAGTTGACACAACATGCAAACTGTCGAACAACAACGTACATCTTCCATCAACGATAGTCATCATAGGACATCACAAACAGTGACGGACATACGTATCGAACATGCAATCTCGATTTTTATATAATTATTTTCACAATACCAGTCCAAAACATTTTCGTGACAATGATGATATTGAAATAAAATTGAAAATGAAAATGGGGAATGTGCATGTCAAAGAGACGACAACCCGACCATAGAGCAGACAACAGTTGAAAGCCACCAATGGGTCTTCAATGCAGCGAGGAACTCCCGCACCGGAGGAGTCCTTCAGATGCCCCTTAACAAATATGTTACTAGTTCAGGGATAATGGACGTCATACTAAATTCCGAATTATACACAAGAAACTAAAAATCATAACAAAGGTATGAGGCTCCTGACTTGAGACAGGCGCAAAATGCGGCGGGGTTAAACATATTTTTCGATATCTCAACCCTCCTCTATACCTCTAGCCAATGTAGAAAAAACAAACGCACACAAATACGCATACCAAAAAACTCAGTTTAAGAGAAGTCAGAGTTCGATGTTAGAATAGGTAACAAAAAAGACTAAACAAAATGACAAGAGTACATAAATTAATAAAGGACTGCAAGCAGTTACTGACATGCCAGCTCCAGACCTCAAATAAACTGATTGAAAACTGATGTCTTCATCATAAAATCAAGCACAATCCCTCTTGTTAGGGGTTAAGTATTATAGCATCATAACATATATGAGAAGAGCATAACCAGTGTCATGCCAATAACTGGTTTTAGAATATATATGTTTAATTCCGATGCAAAGACCCTATAAGTGAATCAATATTAAAACCAAAATATGCAATCTGATGATATTGAAACGTTATCTTATAATTATTTACTACAATCATTACGACATACTACATCCGAAACCATAACAGAACCATCAACATAAATACTACATGAATGTTGGATGTACAAAATACCGAGAAACGTCGTATAGCAATGCAAATCAACACTTCGTATAACATTCATTTTCTGGAATAGCTAGGTCAAGTTTGGTACTTAGCAGACTGACGAGATAGATATAATACCACAATCGAAGACGTGGTAAGAATGCCATTAGTTAGTTTAGACACAGACACATCGTATACAGTATAGTGGGTTATTTCCACTGGGTGTTTATTTTCGCTTATTTTGGCGGAAAGAGGAAATCACGGATTTGAATTCTGCAAAATGTATGCATATGTTGTTCTTTCTAATAGCGTAAGCTTTTTGTAAACTATCTATTGCTTTCCACTCTTCGGACAAATAATGGTTCATGTTAATTTAAAAAAAACATAAATGTAAAATGCCATAGTTCACTGGCTGTCAGGTTTTAATCAGTTAATTGATTACATAATAGAATAATTAAAATTATAAGAGTTTTAGATACGTTGTCTGGTATTTTATCCTTATTACTTGGTGTCAAATCATATAAGAGTTGTCCCCCATGGGTGGTAACTTGGTCTTCTCCCGACCGTCAGTAAAACGTTTGCCAAAGTGGGGTGTCCGTTTGGCTGTACGGGATGTGTCAAGTTTGCAGCCACGTCGGGTTAGAATGGGGACGTTAAATATGATGCCTCGTGTGGAAAGAATGCCATGCTTTTTGCACGTTAAGAACCCTTGCAACAACTCTTTGAGGGGTCCATAGGTGGCCTGTTGCAAAGCCAAATTTCTGTTCCTATCCAATATACCATCATTTTCCAGTGGCAGTCCAAATTTACCCTACCAATATCCCGGATGGCCTTTATTATAAGACCAACTTATTGTATTTATTGTTTATTTCTTCTCGTCTTGAACATACATAAAATATTTGCCACTGGACGTTAAGCAACCAACAATCAATCAATCAATATAAGAGTTGCAATAGTTATCAAAGGTACCAGGATTATAATTTAGTACGCCAGACGCACGTTTCGTCTACATAAGACTCATCAGTGACGCTCATATCAAAATATTTATAAAGCCAAACTAGTACAAAGTTGAAGAGCATTTAGGATCCAACATTCCAAAAAGTTTTGCCAAATACGGCTAAGGTAATCTATGCCTGGGATAAGAAAATCCTTAGTTTTTCGAAAAATTCAGTTTTGTAAACAGGAAATTTATAAAAATGACCACATTATTGATATTCATGTCAACACCGAAGTGTTGACTACTGGGCTGGTGATACCCTCGGGGACGAAACGTCCACCAGCAGTGGCATCTACCCAGTGGTGTAAATAGTTATCAAAGGTACCAGGATTATAATTTAGTACGCCAGACGCACGTTTCGTCTACATAAGACTCATCAGTGAAGCTCATATCAAAATATTTATAAAGCCAAACTAGTACAAAGTTGAAGAGCATTTAGGATCCAACATTCCAAAAAGTTGTGCCAAATACGGCTAAGGTAATCTATGCCTGGGATAAGAAAATCCTTAGTTTTTCGAAAAATTCAGTTTTGTAAACAGGAAATTTATAAAAATGACCACATTATTGATATTCATGTCAACACCGAAGTGTTGACTTCTGGGCTGGTGATACCCTCGGGGACGAAACGTCCACCAGTAGTGGCATCTACCCAGTTGTGTAAATACTTATCAAAGGTACCAGGATTATAATTTGGTACGCCAGACGCACGTTTCGTCTACATAAAACTCATCAGTGACGCTCATATCAAAATATTTATAAAGCCAAACTAGTACAAAGTTGAAGAGCATTTAGGATCCAACATTCCAAAAAGTTGTGCCAAATACGGCTAAGGTAATCTATGCCTGGGATAAGAAAATCCTTGGTATTTCGAAAAATTCAGTTTTGTAAACAGGAAATTTATAAAAATGACCACATTATTGATATTTATGTCAACACCGAAGTGTTGACTACTGGGCTTGTGATACCCTCGGGGACGAAACGTCCACCAGCAGTGGCATCTAATTTTATAATCTAGTTATACATCAAAGGTCTTGTCAATTTCATTACTCATCAAACGTATTATTTACAAGAAGTTTGTACATTTATGACAAATATCTAAGTACCAGTAACTATTGTTTAACTGTATCAAAATATAATCAATAAAAAATAAGATTGAGAATAGAAAGGGGGAATGTGTCCAAGAGACAACAACCCGACCAAAAGAGCGGAACAGGCTATCAATGGGTCTTCAATACATCATCAAAAATTCCGAGCTCAGAGGTGTGCTTCAGCTGGCTCCTAAACAAAATTGCGGACTAGTCCAGTGATAACGGACGTTAACTCCGAAAAATATGGAAGAAACTAAATTTAAAAATCCCACAAGACTAAGAAAGGCTCCTGACTAGGGACAAAAATGCGACGGGGTTAAAAATGTTGTTTATAATGTTAACGCTGTTTTTATACCTCTTATCATAGTAGAAAAAACAAATATCCAAAAAACTCGCACAGTAAAACTCAGTTTTAAAGAAGTCTGAGTCCGATTTCAGAATAGGTATCAAAGAAACTAAACAAAATGACCAAGATACATAAATTAACAAAGGAATACTAGCAGTTTCTGATATGCCAGTTCAATTAAACAATATATAAGACTTCATACAGGTAAAAGACTAATTTAACCATAACAATAGACACTTGATTAACAACGTTTTAACTGCAACCATTTAGTATCCGCCAAAATATTTTATTGGGATTAAAAAATCTGCTGTAATAAAAACCGCCAAAATTTTTGGTGTTCTTTTTTGCTCCTAGATCGCAAATTTTCAATGTGAGAAAATAACCCGCTATATGGTATATCAACCAATTCGTGATGGTGTCCATACAATTTACGGAGTTTGGTATTTAATATTTCCTCCTTATAACTCTGTTGCAGCAATTTCTGCGTAAGGAGCACACTTCTGTATTTGAAGTGTGTATGGTGTGAACACCACGAGCACAACGTATCAATTGAGGTATGTAAACACGTGTTATTACTGAGAAAGGGAAAATGATAATTGGGCAGTTGAAATTATCCTGTTTGTCATAGATTTTAGTGTGGGGTCGTCCATTTGTGTCAATATTGAGGAAAATATCACGGCATGAAGCAGTCCTTATTGTATCAGTAGTATCCTTTATTCGACTGAATTATAGTTATTCAGTGGTAGGACATCATCGATATATTTGAAAATAAAGAATTTTGCAAGATACTTTTTTCAATTTTAGAAGGTTCTGAATGAATTCTGCTTCATACGAGTACAAGCACAAGTCGGCCAGAAGGTATTCACAATTAGTATCCATTGGAATACCCACTGTCTGCTGAAATATCATTCCCTTAAAACTCCATAAATATGTTGTCGATTAAAAAGTCCAGCATTTTGATAATATCATTTTCACTGTATTTCCTAATAGGTTATTATAATTAAACCAATCTACGATTCCCATTTTCATTGAAAAAGCTCTGTTTAATGAGATGGTGAAGTCGATCTTTCAATTGATCATGGGGAATAGTAGTGTCATGTGTAGAACAATCAAAGGTCTAAATGTTGCTGTAACATTGCAGAGACTGTGATCTAAGATATAGCAGAAGATCTTTAGAATATTTGAGAATTAACATCGGATTGACTCCACTGGTTGAATATATCTCATCACAATATTTTTGAAGGCCATGTTTTACTATAGACAGACTAGTTGTCAACACGTAGAAAGATGTTTAGATTATTTATCAAATGTTTGAACTTCTAATTTGTCAAATGTCTACTTTGTAATGTCTCAAATACATCAACCTTGATATTTCTCAAATGTTTTACTTTGTTATTTATTTTAACATGTTATTTCTTTAATATTTTGCTTTGTAAATTCTCAAATGTTTTACTTTGTTATTTCGTAAATTTTGACCTTGCAATTTCTCAATTCTTTTACTTTGTAATTTCTCAAATATTGTAGTTCATGATTCCCAGTGTTTTCCAATGTAATTTCTCATATATTATACCTTGTTATTTATAAAATGTAATTTCTTTTTTCTTGTATTTTTTATTAAAGTTTACCTTGTAATTTCTTATATGTTTTACCTTGTAATATTTTTAATGTGAAACCTTGTAATTTCTTCAATATTTTTTCTTGTAATTTCTCAAATGTTTTATCTTTTAATTTCTTAAGATGTTTTACATTGTTATTTTTCAAATGTTTTACCTTTAAGTTAGTTCTTTATTAATTATAATATCTTAAATGTTATACCTTATAATTTCTTTTAAAAAAACCACTTTGTAGTTTCTTATAGGTTCTACCATGTAATTTCTTAAATCTTTAACCTTATACTTTCTTAAATGTTTTATCTTGTAATTTCTGAAATGTTTCACCAAGTAATTTCTCAAATGCTTGACCTTGTAATTTCTTAAATGTTTTACTTTGTAGTTTCTTAAATATTTTATCTTGTAATTTCTTAAATGTTTAAAAATTGACAGTTGTTATCTTATAATTCGTTTCTGTGTGTGTTGCATTTTTATTTATTTTTTGTTGCACTTCAGTGTTCCTGTTGTTTCGTTATTTTCCTCTTATAGTTGACGTGTTTAACTCAGTTTTAGTTTGTAAACCGGGGGCCGTGTCAACGAAGCTGTCCTAGGACTAAGACATGTCTTAGGATGGTCTTAGGACACGTCTTAGTCCTAAGTCGGGTTGACGAAAGTCTCCTGAAATAAGATTTGTCCTAAATTTGGTCCTAAAGTTAGGATATACAATTAGGTGTCTTAGGATAGTCCTAAAGGTTACATCGTCCTAAAACGTAATAAAAACAACAAATATGGCATAAACTCAATACTAAAAATACTAATACACTATTAAACTATCATTAGATACAATAAATAAAAAAATAAATAATGTTTGTTAAAGATATTAGATTATTTCGTGCTGCCTTTTTTGAAGCCTAAACAATACTATCATCATAAGCAACATATTTTAAATAATTGAAATATGGGAAAAAGTTTACTTCATCCTGATTCGATACATGTAATGAAATCGAGTGAACCTAAGGACAAAACTAGTTTATGTACTAAAATTGCAGCACGAATATCACAAAGTGTTGTGACCATTTACTTTTGTTTTCGTATTAAATTCATTTATATCTTTTATCATATCTAATAACGTATTTATTAGTATTCCGTAAGAACTTTAACTTTTATTTTGCGTTAATTGTTTTCTATATAAGAGTCATCCTCCCGCTCTTTACATATAGGTTCGAAAATACAATTCAATCTATGTCATACAATCTCTAAATATATTTTCAATTAAATAAATGTGTTAGGATGGTCCGAGGACCATCGTAGTTAGGACTGTCCTAAGACAGCTTTGTTTTACATCCTAAAACATGTCTCAGACACGTCCTAAGACCATCCTAAATAATGTCCTAAGACCTATCTTAGGACATGTCCTAGGATACTTTCATTGACACGGCCCCGGATTTGTTTTCTCTCAATCGATTTGGCCAACCTTAAAAATATGTTTGTTTGCAGTTTTCCGACTGTACCTTCTGACTGAAGGGTCGGTAGGTAGGAAAAATATTTTATTTTATCAGCCAAAAAAACAGTTTAAACAAGCAGTTACACTAAACCAAGTTTCTTGTGAAGAAAAAAAAAACATTTTAAAACAACAAACACAGGACATGCTGAAAACCAACATCAAATGAACAGGCATTTTCAGATAAAAAACTTTTTAACCAAAACTGAAACTTTAACATAGTGTCATTATCCAATTTATGACATAAAATATGGTATAATTATTAAATACTGGAACACTTATAAACAAGGAATGTCATTATGACTAGAACTGTTTTAAAGAAATATATTCAGACAAGTATGCTTCTTGACTAGAATGTTTTCATGAGTAGAGTATTTTCATCAGAAAAATGTAGATATTAAAGATTTATAAGACAATGTATTAAAGAGTGTATTTTTAATAAAAAAAAAAAATAACCATTGAATCTTCCTCAATTGAAAAAAAGGCAACTTGAAAAAAATGTATCAAGACATTCGACTGTTTTCATATTTCTAACAATATTTAATTATATGTGATAAGGTTATATTTTTGCCAGGCTTTAATGAAAACCAAAGAAATCTAAAGTTTGGGGTGAAATCCATAGCACCCCATTAAAAGTAAATGATCTGTACTGAAATGTTTTTAATGCATAAAAAAAAATTGGCAGCATAGCTCCTAAGGACATGTTTTAATTGAATTCACACAGTTTGGGTATATTTAATATTGTAAGAAAGAGAATAATTGCAATGATCGGGGCAGCCCCCCCTTAGGGAGCTACCATTTGATTTTTATGGGAGGGGGGGGGGGGCTAGGATAAAATTTGAAAAAAATAAGCAGGACAGGAGTTTTGAGTAAAAAAAAAAGGCAGGATGTGACACTTGCAAAAAAAAAAGTCAGGACGACAATTTAGGTAAAAAAAAGTCAGGATAAACTAAAATAAAGTCATGTTGAATCTTACTTTGATGAACATTATTGCTGTTTACAGTTTATCTCTACCAATAATAATATTCAAGATAATAACCAAAAACAGCAAAATTTCCTCAAAATTACCAATTCAGGGGCAGCAACCCAACAACGAGTTGACCCATTCATCTGAAAATTTCAGGGCAGATAGATCTTGACCTGATAAACTTTTTTACCCATATCAAATTTGCTCTAAATGTTTTGGTTTTTGAGTTATAAGCCAAAAACTGCATTTTACCCCTATGTTCTATTTTTAGCCGTGACGGCATCTTGGTTGGTTGACCGGGTCACGCCACACATTTTTTAAACTAGATACCCCAAAGATGATTGTGGCCAACTTTGGATTAATTTGGCCCATTAGTTTCAGAGAAGAAGATTTTTGTAAAAGATTACTTAGATTTAAGAAAAATGGTTAAAAATTGACTATAAAGGGCAATAACTCCTTAAGGGGTCAACTGACCATTTCGGTCATGTTGATTTATTTGTAAAACTAACTTTGCTGAACATTATTGCTGTTTACAGTTTATCTCTATCCATAATAATATTCAAGATAATAACCAAAAACGGCAAAATTTCCTCAAAATTACCAATTCAGGGGCAGCAACCCAACAACAGGTTGACCGATTCATCTAAAAATTTCAGGGCAGATAGATCTTGACCTGATAAACATTTTTACTCACATCAGATTTCCTCTAAATGCTTTGGTTTTTGAGTTATAAGCCAAAAACTGCATTTTACCCCTAGGTTCTATTTTTAGCCGTGGCGGCCATCTTGGTTGGTTGACCGGGTCACGCCACACATTTTTTAAACAAGATACTTATTTGTAAATCTAACTTTGCCGAACATTATTGCTGTTTACAGTTTATCTCTATCTATAATAATATTCAAGATAATAACCAAAAACAGCATGATTGTGGCCAAGTTTGGTTCAATTTGGCTTAGTAGTTTCAGAGGAGAAGATTTTTGTAAAAGTTAACGACGACGGACGACGACGACGACGACGACGGACGACGACGGACGCCGGACGCCAAGTGATGAGAAAAGCTCAAAAGGCAGGACAGAGATTACAGCTAAAAAAAATGCAGGACAAAATTATTCATCCTTGACGGGAAACTAAGAAAAACCGAACTTGAAATGCGTAATTGACCCAGACTTTAAATCATTTCCGGAAAGGACTCAAAGTTCCGGATCGCGTCAATAGAAGTATTAAAAAAAAATTCTTCAAATTTAGAGCAATAAAATTTTCACAGTCGGGAGGATTTTCAAGGGTCGGTCGGTAAACTGCAAACAAACAATATTTTAATTTAAGTCTATTGTGACTTTCGAACAGCGGTATACTTCTGTTGTAATTTCTCAAATGTTTTAACTGGTAAGTTCTTTAATGTTTCACTCATTTCTTAAAGGAATTGAAAAATAAATGATTATATCTTTTTTTTTGGTATTTCCTTAGATTTGGAGATGGTTATTCGAGATATCTGAATTTTTTGTATTGTTTGTTTTCAAACTTGTATTACTTTTTTTTACACCAGGCAATTTAGAGCTTGAAATTCTTTAAAGGCTCCTGTCAATTGTCAAAGACATGTTGCCTATCTTTGACTTTTGGTTTTTCTTTGTTGTTGGATTGTTGTTTCATTCAAATATACACAACATCTCCTTTTATTCATACAAATACCAATAATTGTTCCAACTTTTTTCTTTTATTTTTTCAGTCAAAATATCTAATCAGAATTTCTTTCCTAAACATATAATAAACAGAGGAATTGATCTATGAACAGGTGTTTAAAATGGTCAAAAGATTAATTGTAGAACACTCTAATTAGTATTTTATGACAATGTTCAATGATCTGTTATTTAATCAGGACAAGGTATTCATCGATCTTTTGACAACACTAGAACACATTAACAGTTATGTACTATCTTACGACGCTGAAAAAAAAGTTACCAGGAAAGGTAATACCCGCTCACTGAAAGCTTTATTTTTGTAGAGCTTAGGTGTTCAAGTGGTCTAGAGCCAGGCTTAATGCAAGGCTATTTGGTGCCACAATATAGCGGTAGCATAAGTTCGAATCCCGGCCAGGGAAGAACAAATTATTTGCTTCTGCAAATTTACAGATCTAAATTTGGACTGTTTTTAGAAAATTAAAAGCTTATTTACCTGATGTGACCTTGTTTTGCGGATAAAGATAATTTTACCTATATCATTTTAATCCATAAAATGTGTGTTTTTATATAGTTCATATAAAACAAAATCAGATTTTCTAATATTGAAGTTAACATCATTATTTGAATAATAGATTGAACAATTCAAGATGATGTGTATGTTATAGAACAAAATATGTCTGTACTGAAACAAAATGTACTTTCTTACTTAAACATTTGTAATAATTATTATCCAGTAGTTGAAGATATTTTACCCTTTTTTAACTGTCATGATCTACATTTTTGCTTCCTAAATTTGTATTATGAGTTTAAATATGAGCTTTTAATAGAATGTTGAATTGAAGACTATCTGAACCAAGAACAAAAAAGGTAAATCTAGTTAATGTTGTAATTTCAGCTGCAAGACTTTGTTTCTATAAAAGCAGACAAATGCTAACATATTATGCTGATAATATAGATCTAATTGCTTATCAAGTAAACCACAAAAAAAATATATTGCATTCTAAATGTATACTGCAAAATAACTACAAAGATAAAAAATTCTTTTAAAGAATAAATATAAACACGGAGGGAGATATATTAAAAAGAAGATGTGGTATGATTGCCAATGAAACAACTATACACATGACAACAAATGACACAGAATTAACAACTATAGATCACAGTACTGCCTTCATCAATGAGCAAACCAACAGCGCATAGTCAGAGTTGTCTCATTGGCACTCATACCACATTTTCTTATATCTATTATAAATGAATGACATTGGTGGTGTTTTATATTCTAATTATGAATGACATTTTTAAATAAACGTTGATTACCCATTGACTTTTTTGACGTGAACATTTTAGAAATGAGTTAAGTTGATTGTTCCTACCGTATATCTATAAAAACAAATGATTTTACAGTTATTCTATTTAAATTAACACAACAAAATTGTCCTTTAATCCACTTTATAAACATATCAAAGTATAACGTTAATATTGTTTTAGGTTAGCTATATAGTTTCCAAAGTCGTCCATGCTGATTTTTGTTGTTTGTACATACCAGCAGTTGCTGATTGACTCGCAGGTGTTGTTCTGTTAGATTTGGAACATCTGGTAACAAATTGAGAGCGAACTTCGTTGATTCTGAAAATATATATGAAGGGGTCTACCAAAGGATTGATCAAGAGCAAATTGTTGGTAGCTCGGGCAATATTATTATTGATATTATCGTTAACATTAATGTAGAGACCATATATAGTTCTGGGTAGAATTGAGCAGACTGTCACAACGATGATACAGCTAAGAGTAATCATGTTGAACCGCATTCGTAATAATTCTTTTCTTTGCTGCTGAATATGTTGCTGACTGAAGGCTTCAGTTTCAGTTACTAAATGTCGAGACATTCTCGTTCTACAAATCACAACGATGTAACAGCATGCAATCAATAAAACAAAAATGGCATTCGGTCCATCTATAAAAAGGAGAAAGTTTTTCTGTGAGTTGTATATTGGCTCGCAAGGCAATAGTACGGGTTCGTTTAGTAGCTCCGAAACACAACGTGATAGGACGTAAGTGTGTATCAATATAAATCCTAGTCCTATAGAACTATTGCTTGCCAAAGCAATTAAAATGTGTTTTGGTATTGTAAATGTAGCATTCAACCGATGTAAGCACATGCACAATATCGTCAATAGGGAACATAGAATAGAGGCAGGCAATAAATGTCCCATGACTAAACAATGGTCTTGGTGAAAGCCATCAACACCTAAGTCATTTGTATTCATTATAACGGTCAACCAAACATAAACAATCATCATATAGGCATCAAAAATGATTAGATAAAAAGCCATCCGAAAAAATCTTTTCTTCGCTATTTTTCTTGATTTTGCTAACATCACTGCTGCCATAACATGAACTCCAAATAATGTTATACATAGCGTTGAAATAAAGATCCACTTCATTGTCTATAGCTGGATGAATATGACAGCTTTAAGAAGTTTTCTATGCTAAAAATATAAATGCTCTTTTCTTGTTATTTAAACAGCCAATCATGATGGAGCTAGTCGTTGACGTAACATCAGAAAAGCAATATCTATTATTTGTCATTTTATTTGTGTTCATTTACATTCATCTATTTAGATTATATATTTCTTTGTATGTATATTCTGTTGTTACTGAGTTAACGATAAACCCGTAAATAGAGTAGTGTATTATGTATAACTGTTCCCTATCAATAATTGTCGTTGATACAAGGTGTTATTCAGATTGTTTTTGTAATATTGCATTATAATCATCTTTGGGTATAAAAGCCTTTGGTACGTATATTTATATAAGTATAGTTAGTCATATTATTAAATGCGGTACACTTCATATTTGGATAAGTTATTTTTAATTTTATAAAATATAACATCATTTAAATTATTGAATATTGTAATATTTGTGAAAGGATATTGTAGGAGGATTAGCTCTACATGTTTTAAGACTAAGAGTTATTTTCGTCCAAAGTGACGAGTCTACAAACGGGATCAAACAATTTGGAAGCGGGTATAGGAATAATACACAGGTTAATTATAGAATACATATGTATCTTTGTCAACAAAAATAATTAACATACACTATAACAATATATCATTTTATCAGACCACGGTTTGCGGAAGTAGTCAAGAAGACAATATAATGCTTTTCAGGGGTTGACAGGATACACGTGATCGTTGTTAGTTTCAACTTCAATATTATTATGCAAGCAGATGTAATAAACAATGATTTCATACATTATTTTTTTTGGTTTACACTTTATATAGGGCTTTATTTATGATCTTATTCCAGAAAACACAATTCTTATTCTACATATTTCACCTTTATCAAAATTAGGAAATCTGTTTGGTCGTCCCATTTTGTTGTAGGGATGTTTAGATTAAGTGTCGAGTTAATATGTATATTATTTTGTGTTGTCTGCGAGAAACAAATCATTTTTCTGATCTAGTAACTAAATTCAAAAACTATAGATAATGTTAACATATATATTTTATTGAACTGTGTAAATTAATCGGAATGCGAATGACAACATGCACCTACAATTCTTTTGTGTGTTTCCCGTTTCGGTAACACATGACATTTGCGCGGGAACTTCTTACATAAACATCGTTTTTGGATTATTGAAACATGTGAAATGTACTGTAACAGTTACTGATTTTTGGAGGTAATGTGATATTATTTATTATTCAATAGTACATAATTTTACGTCAGGTTTGTACACATTAAGTCTCTGGTCAGTGGCGGATCTAGGGGAGGGGAGATTCCGGAGGTTGAACCTCCCTTTTTTGTTGACGATTAATTCATTTGGATAGGGATATCAGTTGGAACTGACCCTTTATCCTGGGTTAGGATCCATGTCCCCATTCAAATGCATTGATCACCCCACAAAAGGGGCGATTCCAACCAGGAACCCTCCTGCTGGATCCGCCACTGCACACTACTCGGACCTGTTATTTAGTGAGTGATGCGAAAAAACTCAATTTACATTAGGTCTCCCTTTTTGAAAAATGACTAAATCTGACTCTGCTTATCCTGGGTGAGGTCCCCCTTTTAAAAAATGGTTGGATCTGTCTCAGTTTGTCTAATCTAAACTGAAACACATCAGGGGCGGATCCAGCCATTTTGTGAAAAGGGGGGGGGGTCCAACCATGTGCCCATTCAAATGCATTGATCACCTCAAAAAGGGGGCGGTTCCAACTGAAAACCCTCCCCTGGATCAGCCACTGCACATTACTTGAACCTATGTTAGTTCGTTACATGTAATTACTTAAGTGATGCAAAAACAACTCAATTTCCTAATAAACTTCCTTATTAAAGAAACTTTATATAAAAATAAACATGTTCATTATATTTTGCTGTGTGAAATTTCTAATGCGGGAAAGACCCATTGCAACCTGACCATAGAGGAGACAACAGCTGAAGGCCACCAATGGGTCTTCAATGCAGCCAGAAGCTCCCACACCCGGAGGCGTCACAACAAACCTGTCCTAGAAATAATTTGAGAATGAAATTGGTAAATACAGTTATTCTTGATCTTTATACAATTTAAGGTTAATGTGGACCATATGACTAAAATGGCCGTATTTTCACCTCAAAATTTACTCCTGAGTACAGACAAACCTGCGCATCTGTAAATTTTTTCAGCATAGCATGCCCTAGATAAATTAATTTTAAATATGTTTTATGTTTTAGAAAAATACAAACTTACCAGGATTTTGCCGTGCACTTTTTTTCATTCCTCCAGAAGGTGCCAAAATAAACTAAGTTGGAAAACAGGTTTGATAACTTCCCCACAGGTAAAAATTAATGTGAGCTTTTATAATTGACATGGACATTAGATGGACAATAGATACCTGACAATAATTGGTTATTTAAACTGTGTACCTGAGTGGACCATATCAAGGTAAACTCAACTGTTTGTTAATTTTATCATCTTCTGCAGAGACAAAAAAAAGTGTAGGGCAAAATCCAGTTAAGTTATGAATTTTCTAAATCATAAAATGCATTTGAATTCTATTTATGTAGGGCATGCTATGCCTTGAAACTTTTCCAGATGCACAGGTTTGCCTGTACTCAGAGTAAATTTTGAGGTGAAAATACGGCCATTTTAGCCGTAGGGTCCACATGAACCTTAAGGGCATTTCCAAATAGTCCTAAATATAATGCTTTATGCATCTGAAAAGGGTTGGAAATAACACTGAAAAATCATCGTTTTTCCTCTAGCATAGTTTGTACGTGCAGTATACATGTAGGTGTATTTTAAAGGCACAACAGTGAAGCCGCCGTATAATACTTCAATCGAACCGATTTACTTTTTGAAGTTTAACACCCATTCTCTGTAACCGTCAACCAAAGTTGGGCACGGGTGGTCACCGATTTTGTTGAAACTTTCTGACAACAAACATTGATATAAAATATGAAAAAAAGTCTGTACATGTCACCCTGAATTATGTATGGTTACCATGGCAACAGGCTTTAAAATATTGAAAATAGCTGATTTTTGCTATTCTCGGCTTAGAGTGACTTATATACAGCATAATATGTTTGGTGCAGTTTATATCATATCAATTTCTTTTAAATACTTGTTCAGTGACATTTTTTCACTTTTTCTGATATTAAACTCAAATTGACATTTTTAATCTAGGTTAGTAGTATGAATTTTAGCATATTCTAATGCAATTATGAACCAACTTTTCCCCTAATTTATGAAAAAACGCATCCAGTCCTGAATAAACTAAACAATAGCTTTTATTCCAAAAGATTGATATTTCTCATTTCTGCAAAAACATTTTTGGGGCTCTTTAGATTTTTTTTATAAAAATTGGATAAAAATGCCAAAAATTGCCTGAAATCTACAAGAGTTATTTCCCTTTTTAGAACTCACCAAAGTTTAAAAATAGAAAAAGTCATTTGTTTATCTACACAAAAAATGGAGATAGACGTCTGCAACATGTTTTGCTTCTTTAAATCAACATATTTTACACTTTACATTTAATTCTACAATATATCTGTATACATGCTTCATAATGGCTGGTCAGTTTTATAACAATGATAAGCCTTTACTATGTCAATGTATGTTCAGAGGACATGAACGTCATAACAAACTTGAGAGAACAAGTGAAAATATTGTGATGATGACCATGATAAACAAGATGCTGTTTGTACAGAATGTGATTTGCTCCCGTCACTTCATGAAATTTACAAATATGTTTAAGCCATTGTTCAATGTACTTAAAAACAATGAAAAAAGAAAAAGGGGGAAACTAAGTGAAGTTCCGTTTTGATCAACTCCTGTGACATGAACCGTCTGATGTTAAAAAATGAGAAAACTGTCACTGTCTAATGTGGAAACTATAAATATACTTCATGGACTATTGCTTCAACTTGAAACAGGTAAGCATATTTTTAACTAAATTATAAATTTCTATTTTTTGCAAAAACATGTGTTCCTTTAGGCATACATTTTTTGTAAGCCATTAAAGGGGGCTGTCCCATTTCTGTGCATGTTATTTCTTTGTCCAAATTGTATAGGCCTTGCTCATAATCTAGGAAAGTTGCAAAAAGCTTGTAACTTTAAGTGATTTTTTTCAATCTATTTCCATGACCATGATGACCAAATTTATTTTATTCAATGTGTATGTTTGCTTTGTAAACAGTTCCTTGCTAGAGAAGTACATTTTATCTTCATTAAATATAAAATATCTAACAACCACAAGTTTAAAATTCTATAAGGACCTTTATCAGTGGGTTTTAAGTCACTTTCTTTGAGAATGCAAATATGAAAAATTGTCTACATATGTAGCACATTATATGTACATGATGTACATGTTTGTATAAAAAAAAGAAGATGTGGTATGATTGCCAATGAGACAACTGTCCACAAGAGACCAAAATGACTCAAATAGGTTATGCTTCCTTTTTGTGTATTTGAATTAAGATGCTGTGCTGACCAGGTCAAGTTGTAACCACATACATTTAAGTGACATGCTAAATTAAACTGTATATACTTTTTGAATAAATCCTAATTAAACAATAATTATAACACCTATGACCATAAAAATGTTTATGTAAAACAGTTAATGATTCTTTTATAATTCCAGGTACATGTATTTGCAGAGACTGTAAACAAAGGTTACTAGATTGCCAAAACAAAGCATGCAGTGCAACATTTAAACTTTTTAATGTAAATAAGGTTTGTATTATATACAGTATATATGGTAATGATTTTACATTTGATGCATGTATGTTTATTTCTTTAAAAAAAAATTACGAAGAAGACTTAAAAATGAATTAATTTTCTTGAAATCTATGCAACTGAACAATAGTGTATCTCCATAAGTTGCATACATGTATGCTGTCTTTTAAATATTTAAAGTTAGAAAAAGTTCTGATTTAAATGTGGCTTGTGCATGCTTATTTTAGGCACATACCATGCATACTAGCTAGTATTAGTATTATTTTTTTTTAATTTTAATTAGAAATATAGACTAATTAATAATTATGATCTTCACTGTCCAAATATGCATTTTCTTTTTTCAAATAGATCAAGTCAAAGCTTTAGATGATTCCGGTCCAATCAAAAGAGCAAGACAGGTAAATAGCAGAACACTGTTACAGCTATTCTATAAAAGCATTCAAAACAAAACTTTCATAGACTTGCTTGCTATATTTGCTTGAATGTTTGCAAACGATATGTAGGCAGAGTTTCAGTCTGTTTTATATATTGTGACTAGATTGGACAATAGAAATTAACATCAAATTCCAGTATATAGTAGACAGACTGAAACAGACTACATACCTGTTGTTTACAAACAAACATAAATGCAATCATACAGACATAGATATAAACAAACATAGCAAGCAAGTTGATCAAAGGTTTGCTTTGCATGCTTTCATAAAAGAGCTGTAATTAAGATTCAGGAGTAGATCTAGTACACTATGAAAGAATAGTTCCAGTACTTCCCAATTACAGAAACAAGGGGTTACCCCAAAATTTTCGCACTGCTTCACTGGAATATTCAAATCTGACCTCTTTAAGATCTGATACCAGTATTGATGTCAATTAAGGAGACTGAAAAATACTGACTCAAACTAGCTTTGTCATTTATAATGATAATTGGGAATAAACATTCTAATATTGTACAGGCCTAAACTTAAATCATAGGAATAGATATCCTTAACATGAAATCTGGGATTAATTATTATTAACATAAAACATGGGATTAATTATTATTAACATAAAACATGGGAATATATATCCTTAACATGAAACAGGAATAAAAATCCTTTACATAAAACAAGGAAATAATTATCCTTAATATGAGACAAAGGAATAAATATTCTTAACATAAAATATGGGAATAAATATTCCTAACATGAAACATGAAAATAAATATCCCTGACATCAAACATGGGATTAAACATCTCTAACATGAAATCTAGGAATAAATATCTTGAATATAGATCATAGAAAAAAATATCCTTTCCATGAAACATTGCAATAAATACCTTTAGCAAGAAACATTGGAATAAATATTCTTCACATAAAAACTGGAAAAAGATATCATTAACATGATTCAAAGAATAAATGTCCTTAACATGAAACCTAGGAATAAATATCTGTAACATGAAACATAGGAATTTACATCCCAAGTAAGAATAATATGAACAAACATCCTTAACATGAAACATTGAAATACATATACTTAACATGAAAAATAGAAATAAATATCTGTAACATGGAACATAGGAAATTAAATTGAAATTAGAAAACAAAAATCCTCAACAGGAACAATTGGAATAAACATCCAATAAACAAAACATGGCAATACATATCCTTAACTGGAAATATTGGAATAAACAAAAAACTTAAAACAAATAACTTAAATATAGGGACACCTATCCTAATCATGAAAGTACTTTATGATTTAAAAAAAAAGTACTAAACAGTCTTTAACTGTCTTTTATACTGTTAAATCAATAAAACCCAAACTAAGTTTCATTCCTAAATTTTTATTAAGTTTAGCCTTTGTCGATCTGTACCTACGTCCCAAATTTGTTTTCCGCTCTATAACTTTAGTTTACCTAAAACCACATTCCCTATTTATTTTATTTACATGTCCAACATACAAGCATTTAAAGCCATTTACTGAAATACAATAAAAACAATGATTTAATTCAAAAAATATATTAGATTTATATCACTTAAATTGAAAAACATGAAGCTTAAATAATATAATTATTCATTGTTATTACACACTTTAAAACAAATATATGAGTAAAAAATTATACTTTTATTGTAATTTCTCCCTATATTTTTATTTTATTTCAGACAATACCAGTGAAAGGTGTTCCATTGTTAATCCTAGAAGATACATGTAGTCAGGAAATAAGTAAAAGTGAGCAAGCTGATTTGAGTCAAACTTCAGATTCTTCTATTTGTAATTCCATAAAGCTGGAAGCCTTGGACGGATTGCTCAGTTTTTTAGGTATGAAAATATTTTTTTGGCAATTTGTATTTCAAGTACATTTTTTTTGCTTTAACAAAATAGAACAATGTAACTCGGAATAGGTTAGTTAATATAAACTGATTCTTATTAAACCCCATGCAACAAAGTTAGTAATTAGTAATTTTAAGGAAATTTTGCATTTTTTATACGACCGCAAAAATTATATTTTTTTTTGTCGTATATTGGTATCACATTGGCGTCGTTGTCGTCCGTCGGAGTCCTTAGACTTTTGGTTTTTCGCACTATAAGTGAATAGAAATCTATGAAATTTAAACACAAGGTTTATGACCGATTTTGGAAGTTTTGGACCCAATAGTTTGGAAATTAGGGGCAAAAAAGGGCCCTAATAAGCATTTTCTTGGTTTTCCCACTATAACTTTAATTTAAGTGAATAGAAATCTATGAAATTTTGACACACTGTTTATGACCACTAAAGGAAGGTTGGGAATGATTTTGAGAGTTTTGGTCACAACAGTTTAGGAATTAGGGGCCAAAAAAGGGCCCAAATAAGCATTATTCTTGGTTTTCGCACAATAACTTCAGTATAAGTAAATAGAAATCAATGAAATTTAAACACAATGTTTATGAACACAAAAGGAAGGTTGGGATTAATTTTGGGATTTGAGGTCCCAACAGATTAGGTATTAGGGGCCAAAAAGGGGCCCAAACAAGCATTTTTCTTGGTTTAGGCCCATAACTTAAGTATAAGAAAATAGAAATCTATGAAATTTAAACACAAGGTTTATGACCATAAAAGGAAGGTTGGGATTGATTTTAAAAGTTTTGGTCCCAAAAGTTTAGGAATAAGGGGCCCAAAGGGTCCAAAATTAAACTTTGTTTGAATTCATCAAAAATTGAATAATTGGGGTTCTTTGATATGCCGAATCTAATTGTGTATGTAGATTCTTAATTTTTGGTACCATTTTCAAATTGGTCTACATTAAGGTCCAAAGGGTCCAAAATTAAACTAAGTTTGATTTTGACAAAAATTGATTTATTGGGGTTCTTTGATATGCTGAATCTAAACATGTACTTAGATTTTTGATTATTTGCCCAGTTTTCAAGTTGGTCCAAATTGGGGTCCAAAATTAAACTTTGTTTGATTTCAACAAAAATTGAATCCCTTGGGTTCTTTGATATGCTGAATCTAAACATGTACTTATAGTTTTTATTATGGGCCCAGTTTTCAAGTTGGTCCATATCGTGGTCCAAAATTAAACTTTGTTTGATATCAACAAAAATTGAATCCTTGGGGTTCTTTGATATGCTGAATCTATACCTGTATTTAGATTTTGATTATAGGCCCAGTTCTTAAATTTGTCCAAATTGCGGTCCAAAATTAAACTTTGTTTGATTTCAACAAAAATTGTATATAATTTGGATTGTTTGATATATCCTTAATCTAACCATGTATTTAGATTTTTGATGTTTGGGTCCGGTTATCAGATTGGTCCAAAATTGAACTTTATTTGGTTTCATCAAAAACTGAATTCTTGGGGTTCTTTGATATGCTGAATCTAACCATGTATTTAAATTCTGGATATTGGACCATAATAGGTAATATTAATTCCTCTTTATACAACATGCACAAAAAGGAGCAATTTGATCAGACCAACAAATTGCTTCATTTCCTCCTGCCTTTGTCAGATAGAGAAAAAGACTTAGTAATTCTGAAGATTATGTAGCAGCAGAGAAAAGAAACAGAAAAAAATATAAAGTACTTTTGGAATCAAATAACAGTTAAAATGTTTTTTAGTTTTAATTCTTTTGTTTAAAGGAGGAGGTGTCCTAATGGCTTTTTTGGCCAATAAAAGCTAGATATTAGTGTCTTTGTTAATATTGAATGCATTATTTATGAATAAAAAACTTTATTTTGTCTGTGTCACTTTATGTTATTCCTCAAAATTACAGTTGGCATTTCTGATCAATTCACCTGTATTGCCATGTGTACAGTCTCTTATATTCGTAAGATGACTTTTGTTTATCTCTTATTTCTATTTTGATGAAATATCAAATCATCTTTTTTAGTAAGACAAAACGGTTGCTTCAACTTAAATCTGTTAATGTGTAGTCTACTTTTGCATATCAAGGCTATAGCAAACATCTTGACAACATTGAAACCATTTCTAATGTTTACATGAGAGATGTTTTAGCAATTTAAATATTTACATTCCAAAATTATTGCAACAAATAAATAGTGTTGATGTTGATTTGCGTAAAAAAAATGACATGTTCGACCTTATTGCAGATCTCCAGATATAATCCATATGTTTCCATGGAAACCATTTTCATTGCCAGATTTAAGTTGAACTAAAACTTTAGTCTGTATAATGCCATTATAATTCTCAAATTGTTTTAATTTTGTTTTTTATCTAAAGTCATGAAATTTGCAGATTTTACAAATTTTTCAAATTTTTCGCTAAAAATTGCAATTTTGAAAGCCCCGTTTCCATAGCAACAGACCTATTATTTGTCATTAAGTTGAATTTCTCTTTTAAATAATAAATAAACGGTTATGTAAGATTAAATAAGTTATTAGTTAACCTTTAATTGCATTTTTTAATGAAAAAAACTGATAAAAATTTGAAAATTTAACTTTTTTGTTTCCATGGTTACCGCTCTTGGAAACAAGATCCCCAAGAATTTTATTCCATATATCGAAACTATAATATGTTGCCTCAAAGGAAAGTATAATGCCATATTCCAACATGGATGCGTTAGTTTGCTACACATCCTCAAAAACTGTCTAAATTGGGTATTTTATATACCTGTTGAAGTCTTCCATGTATCCAAGGATCAAATCAGGGTAACATAAAATATTTTATATTTTTAAGTTCAATCATTATATCAATTTGTAATGATATTCATATAAATTATAGGTATTTTTACCAATATATTGCTATTTAAGTGGATATTAATGTCCAAAGTAGACCTATTTCATAGTTGAAAAAGAGTAATTTTGAAGGTAAAATAATAATATCCTGTTACCATGGCAACCATGGTCCATAGCAACAATATCAATAAATTTTTTTCATTTATACATAAAATTGTATTAACTGACAAAGTTTGAAGCTTTTCTGAGACTATGCGTGCCACGACCTATATGTTGCATGGTTGATATTTACAGAGAATCCATTAAAATTACTATACTATATATAAAAATATTAATTTTCGCGAACCATTTAGGTCACGGAAATTCCAAAATATGGCACCAGTAAGGAGAGTTGTACAAATAATGTGAATACACAGAACCCCCATCCAATTCATCATAATAAACATTATGATAGAATATGTTCCACATCTTTGATTTTGGATACATTTTGTAGCTAGGAGAGCAACACATAATACATTTTTCTAGGTTCATTTTTTCATGTGTTTTTGTTTTCTAAATGGGAGATGATATCTAGATTTGAGAACATGATATCGGGAGCCTGTAATTCAGTGGTTGTCGTTTGTTTATGTGTTACATATTCGTTTTCATTTATTTTTTGTACATAAATAAGGCCGTTAGTCTTCCCGTTTAAATTGTTTTACATTGTCATTTCAGGGCCTTTTATAGATGATTATGCGGAATTGGCTTTGCTCATTGTTGATGGCCTTACGGTGACCTGTAGTTGTTAATTTCTGTGTCATTTTGGTCTCTTGTGGAGAATTATCTCATTGGCAATCATACCACATCTTTTTTTATATGTATTTGCTTACTATTTGTATGGTTCTATTTATATTACTTTGTGGAGGATCGTCAGTATCATTAGTAAAAAAAAATTGTTAAAAGGTCGAATTGTTCCTCAGATTAGAATACATTTATTGGTTTTTAGTAACGACAATGCCTGACAAGATGCTAGGGGCTAGATGAGCTAGGAAGTAAACTTCTGTGCTGATTTTTATCAATTCTTTGATAATATTTCCTCCAAAGCTGGTCGAAGCAAAAAAAAATTGACAAATATGAAAATGATTTCACCAAAAGAACTTTTTTTAGCATGCTTCAAAGACTCAAAACTGCTCCAAAAGTAATCTAATAGAATTTCAAGCATGTCAAGAGGATATTATCAACATCTACTTAATTAGTCTTAATATATCTAAATATCTAAAAAGTTATAGTATTCAAAAGGTATTGCAAAATTATTCTCTTTTCATTTTTGTTTGTTATATATATACAAATATAAGTGATACATGTACCACAAATACAGTATTTGTTGTGGTATGAAAGTGTAGTAATTAACAGTTACTGTTACAATGTTAATTCACACAAATTTATTAGAAATAAACAATTGAATGAAAAATGTTGAACATGTACAATGAAACATAGTTTTAGAAATCAATTACAGTAGGCCAGATAGGCCTTATAATTTTTTTAAAACATAATCGAATGACCATTTACACTCGGGACCAAGTCATCAGTAGGCAGTACAGATGTATTAAAACAACCTAGCATCATATTGCTAGTAGCAAAGTAGCATTGTTGGGTAAATTTGTTCTTTTTATAAAATTTGGTCAAAGGACATATGATGTTTGGTTCAAATCGATATATATATATATATATATATATATGCTTTTTATCTCCCTATTACTTACATTGAAGAAAGAGGTGATACTACTTTGACAAATCCTTGTACATGAGAGTTGTCTGTCAAATCTTTATTTCACAAAGAATGAATTGCATAACAATGAACTGAGCTCAAAGCAAAGTACTTTAATAATACACTTAGACAAAGAGCTAAATCCAGTGATATACTTTGTACTGCAGGTTCTTCATGAACATCCATTGACAAAAACCATATCTCAATAAAATGCCATACTACATACATGGTTGGATCAGAAGTCCTGAAAAAGACATGTTTTTTTTTTCATCGTATTTTAAGTATATATGCACAGGTGAAAACTTTCTTGTGGTATAATCATTCAGTATCTAGCATTTATCAATTTGTTTCATGCACAAATTGCTATAGGTTGAGCGCTCCTCTGTTGGAAATAAGAACACACCTCCTGGCTCCACCTAATTTAAGTCAACTGATGAAGAAACATTCAAAACTATAAAATGTTATCCAAGACTTTTCAGTGTCTATTTACCATTGCCACTGAAACAGTGATATATTTGTACACATATATACATGTAAGACTAAAATTTTAAAGTACTACATATATAAGACCAAAACTGATATTCGGACTTTACTACATCTTCATTCCCCAAGTCATTTTCAAATTTTCCAAATTTAGCTATATTTAAGCTAACTACTCCTCACACACATGTATAGATAATCAGTTTTTCTACACATGAGTATCGTACGATATTTGCCAGTGAGCCGTAACGAATATTTTTAGCGAGCGAGCCCAGCTAATGAGCTAAAATGAATCAAATTGTGTACTCAAGAGTTGTTGATATTTAAAGGTATCTTTACAAAGAAAACCTGCAAATCTCAGTGGCAATTCAGCACTTTTCATAAAGAGGTGGTCTCTGACTTTCCAAAGGGCTGCCCACTCCTGCCAAGCTTTGATGATTTCCTTTATAATCAACTAAATTTTTCCCACCAATAGGACTAAGGAGGATCTAGGGGGCAGACCCCTCCCCCCCTTTTCGTTGGAAAAATTTTGTTGATTATATAGGGAATCACTATAGCATGACTGGAGCGGGCCCCACCTTATGAAAAGTTCTGGATCCGCCACTGCCACCCCCTGGGTCTGTCTATGCATCTGTTTATGGTTCTGCGTAATAGTACCAATACTGTTTTTTTTTCAACTTCCTTACTTTGCCCTAGACAGTTGCTTATCTGGTTAAGGTTCTATCACTAGCTTTTCTTAGACTAGAGATTTCATGCGTACAAATTAAACCTGACCTCAAACACATGTACTACAGACGAAAAGAGACAAATAATTTTATATAATAACCTCGAGTTTACTTCGACTACTGATATGCAAACCAAAAAAACAGACACAAAAATATCATAAAATAGCGATTGAAAGATTGATTGCAACCCATTATCATGCAACGCAAATGTGATTGGTTATCAAATAATACAGAAATAATGCATGTACAGTTTTAGAAGAAATTAGTTCATCAAATAGATTAGATTTTCACTTTTGACACGAATAGGTCGGATTGACATTTCTGTCATCGGGGATAATATTGCGATAAATGGGATTAAACTGACCGTCAAAGATGTCTAGAGAAGTACATCTGGAGAACTTTAACATAAATAAGCCATACTTACCAAAATTACTCTATATTAATAAACCCTATGTCAGTGAAATTTCACAATGATTACGATAAACAATTTTGATACTGACGATGATGCTGGTCACGGTTAAATTGGTGCAAAAAATATTCTTTTTCCTATTGCTTTACGTAATAAAGTTTGTATAGAATTGAATTTGACTGAAGTTCAGCATACAAAAAAAAAACGTGGATATGCAGAAGCATGACAATATATTACTGATAAAGGGTGTATATATTTCTGTAAACGAAGTTGCCTGTATACTTCACTTGAGCGAAAGGATATCTCTATTTGTGAATCGGTTTATTAACCCTTTGAACCCAGGGTCGAAGTTCAAGATGTTAACATATTAACGGAAATTTTTTGGGTTGCTTTTACATCATTGAGGCCATCTATTTTCATTGCGAGGTTTCACATATTTCAAATGGAATTATAGAAAAAATAGAATGTTGTTAGCAGAATCAAAACAGAAAATGATGAACACTTGATTATTTTTAGCAATACATAAATTGGATTGAGGGTATGTGTATTCACATTATTTGTAAAACTCTCCTTAATTATTCCTGTGAAGCGTGTGCTTTACATCGAGGCTTGCTATGCTTTACATCGAGGCTTGCTATGCTTTACATCGACGCCACAGTGCTTCAACCAATCAGGGAATCATTTGGTAACTAATGCAATTAATGTCTCTTCCATGCCCGTCTTGAACATAAAAACTAAATAATAAATAAACAACACTCCTAATGCTCAGATTGTTTGTCATCGTGCAACACAACTAATAACACCATATAGGAAAAACATAGAACTCCTTTTGTCATAAGACACTGTCAAACATCCAAACATACTATCCACACTCATATGTGTCCACACTTGTTTTCTTTTTAAATATATATACATACTGCAACACGATTGACACCTGTATTAGGAAAGAATATTGAATAAGAAGGAAGTTTGAATGTCAGACTCAAATCGATGTCTGGTTATGGAACGCCATGAATGTCTTCTGGTGTTGATTGTTTGATATGTTCAGAGCTCTATGTGTTATGTTCAGTAGTATGTATATTATGTTCAGTAGTTTTCATATCATGTTCAGTAGTTTTCATATTATGTACAGTAGTTTTCATATTATGTTCAGTAGTTTTCATATTATGTTCAGTAGTTTTCATATTATGTTCAGTGGTTATGCCATAATGGTCAGTAGTTTTTACATTAAATTCGGTGCTTTGGTTATTATGTTCTGTAGTTTCATTATTATTTGCAGTACATTATTTATTACCATCAGTAGTCCCGGTTTCTTTATATTCATTGGATTATTCATTATGTTCAGTAAAAGCATCAGTATTATACTCGGTTCATTCAACTAAATGCTCAGTGGTTGTATCATTACGATGATGCAGTAAAAGTCGGAAAGACAAAAACGGAAATTGTCGGATGACATTATGTTTAGTAGTTTTACATTATATTCGGTGCTTTGGTTATTATGTTCAGTAGTTTCATTATTATATGCAGTGGTATTTAAATTATACATGTTATATTCGGTACTTCTGACGTTAAATTCGATGCATTTTTCATTATGTTCAGTAGATTCAATATTATTTGCAGGACACAATGTAATACCATCAGTAGTCCCGGTTTCTTTATATTCGGTGAATTATTCATTATGTTCAGTAGATTCAATATTATTTGCAGGACACAATGTAATACCATCAGTAGTCCCGGTTTCTTTATATTCATTGGATTATTCATTATGTTCAGTAAAAGCATCAGTATTATACTCGGTTCATTCAACTAAATGTTCAGTGGTTGTATCATTACGATGATGCAGTAAAAGTCGGAAAGACAAAAACGGAAATTGTCGGATGACATTATGTTTAGTAGTTTTACATTATATTCGGTGCTTTGGTTATTATGTTCAGTAGTTTCATTATTATATGCAGTGGTATTTAAATTATACATGTTATATTCGGTACTTCTGACGTTAAATTCGATGCATTTTTCATTATGTTCAGTAGATTCAATATTATTTGCAGGACACAATGTAATACCATCAGTAGTCCCGGTTTCTTTATATTCGGTGAATTATTCATTATGTTCAGTAGATTCAATATTATTTGCAGGACACAATGTAATACCATCAGTAGTCCCGGTTTCTTTATATTCATTGGATTATTCATTATGTTCAGTAAAAGCATCAGTATTATACTCGGTTCATTCAACTAAATGTTCAGTGGTTGTATCATTACGATGATGCAGTAAAAGTCGGAAAGACAAAAACGGAAATTGTCGGATGACATTATGTTTAGTAGTTTTACATTATATTCGGTGCTTTGGTTATTATGTTCAGTAGTTTCATTATTATATGCAGTGGTATTTAAATTATACATGTTATATTCGGTACTTCTGACGTTAAATTCGATGCATTTTTCATTATGTTCAGTAGATTCAATATTATTTGCAGGACACAATGTAATACCATCAGTAGTCCCGGTTTCTTTATATTCGGTTAATTATTCATTATGTTCAGTAGATTCAATATTATTTGCAGGACACAATGTAATACCATCAGTAGTCCCGGTTTCTTTATATTCATTGGATTATTCATTATGTCCAGTAAAAGCATCAGTATTATACTCGGTTCATTCAACTAAATGTTCAGTGGTTGTATCATTACGATGATGCAGTAAAAGTCAGAAAGACAAAAACGGAAATTGTCGGATGACATTATGTTTAGTAGTTTTACATTATATTCGGTGCTTTGGTTATTATGTTCAGTAGTTTCATTATTATATGCAGTGGTATTTTAATTATACATGTTATATTCGGTACTTCTGACGTTAAATTCGGTGCATTTTTCATTATGTTCAGTAGATTCAATATTATTTGCAGGACACAATGTAATACCATCAGTAGTCCCGGTTTCTTTATATTCGGTGAATTATTCATTATGTTCAGTAAAAGCATCAATATTATACTCTGTACATTCAACTATATGTTCAGTGTTTGTATCATTATGATGATGCAGTAAAAGTTGGAAAGTCAAAAACGGAAATTGTCTTCCCATAATATGGGCTGCAGTACATGCACCTTTGACCTTGTGAGTACTCTGATGTGTTAAAATGTCTTGCTATTTAAGTGAAATATTACAAAAAAATATTCTGAGTGGATTGAGTCTCCAAAACACATTTTATGAGAAAATTTCCTTGAAATATGACTCTACCATGAATATTCAGTTAACAGAACAAGCCATACTTAGAGTTTTTTCTCCTTATTTCTTATATTCTGCTATGATAGAACATTTCCTAGGGAATACTTTAATAAATATATAGTTATAAGTAAATGAAATTTTGCTTTTAATGCTGTAACAACAAATTATTCATAAATTAGCCATTTATGTTCTTCTCTGGAACGCGGCATAAATATAATTTTTTCGTATGGACTTCTTGAAACCTCTTTGGAGACAGTAAGCTTTTATATGGATTGTTCATTCTGCTTGAATACTTCAATTACTTATTTTTATGCCCTACCTACGATAGTAGAGGGGCATTATGTTTTCTGGTCTGTGTTCGTCCGTCTGTCTGTTCGGCCGTCCGTCTGTGAGTCCGTTCGTCCGTCCGTCTGTGAGTCCGTTCGTCCGTCCGTCTGTGCGTACGTTCGTTTCAGGTTAAAGTTTTTGGTCAAGGTAGTTTTTGAAGAGGTTGAAGTTTCATCAACTTGAAACTTAGTACACATGTTCCCTATGATATGATCTTTCTAATTTTAATTCCAAATTAAAGTTTTGACCCCAATTTCACGGTCCACTGAACATAGAAAATGATAGTGCGAGTGGGGCATCCGTGTACTTGGGACACATTCTTGTTTATAATATTTCTATGATAAATGAGTGAAAGTTACCCCATAATTTTTTGTTTATTGGCCTGAAAAGTTGAAACGTTGAGGAAATGAGAGGTATAAATTGACCAAAAGAGACCTTATAAAGAAAACAAAGATGTCCATTAGTGGTATTTATCTTCATAAAATCATCTTGTGTATTTTATCCAACTGTTTGTAGGCAGATGAGATAAATATTTGATCATTTATTGGTTCACACTATATTCTATCTTGATGCAGTTTGATTGGATTTGTCGAAGAAAGTTTGCTCGAATCGCTGTAGTTGTCTTTCATTATACTAAATTTTTTCTCGAACTATTGAACTGATTATGACAAAACTGGTCATGCAGGAATGCTTGAAATAACGAGTATAACAAAAGAAAAAAGTCACATTCAGTTTATTAAACAATAATGTCTTCTTTAGATGTTATACCACCAAATCATGGTACATTACATCCGGTTGTATACGAAAATATGTAAACTTGAGATTACATGGTTACTAATGCTTGTACACAGGTTAAATAAGGGGAGACATTTGATGGGTTAATTTTTAGTGATAGTTATTTTCTTATATGCAATGAAATGTTATGTGAAATGTTTTCTATAGTACCGGACAGGATGAAACTTTACTCATGCCAAGAAATTCTTTATTTGAAAGAAAGATAAATTCTGCACATTTTTTTGAAAAGTGCATATTTAACAAAGACTAATTTTACATAACATTTCATTGCATATAAGAAAATAACCATCACTGGAAGTTAACCAATCAAATTTCTCCCCTTATTTACGTTTTGGAACGTATGGTACAAACCTTAAATGTTTTGTTGGGCTAATATCTGCTTTGAAAGACTCTCTCCACAGCAAGAACATTTCACTACCTGTTTTGCAACAACTGCATCTTTATCCTTGTCAGAAATGTTAGAAAATTCAAGTTTACTTGAATTATACATTTTCATATTTCGATAAATTGTACTCTCCGATACACTAAATATCTCACTAATTTCTTTAACAGTTAAATCGATTTCAAGCAAGGACTCCATTGCTTCTTTGGGAATGAAAAACTTGTTATTACTCTTAGTCAAAATATTGCTGCTGAAATGAAGACAAGCTGTTCTTAATTCCATTATTTTTCTCCTGTGAAAATTGCCAACGTGGGAACGTAAACCAAACCGATTTAAAACTGCTTCCATTTCTTCCATTTTCATTCAATCCCGTAAAGGTGTTCATGAATAAAACGTACGTCAAAATTATCCGCGTTCGTTTTTTCCGACAATTTCCGTTTTTGTCTTTCCGACTTTTACTGCATCATCATAATGATACAACCACTGAACATTTAGTTGAATGAACCGAGTATAATACTGATGCTTTTACTGAACATAATGAATAATCCAATGAATATAAAGAAACCGGGACTACTGATGGTAATAAATAATGTACTGCAAATAATAATGAAACTACAGAACATAGTAACCAAAGCACCGAATTTAATGTAAAAACTACTAAACATAATGGCATAACCACTGAACATAATATGAAAACTACTGAACATAATATGAAAACTACTAAACATAATATGAAAACTACTGAACATAATATACATACTACTAAACATAATATGAAAACTACTGAACATAATATACATATTACTAAACATAATATGAAAACTACTGAACATAATATGAAAACTACTGAACATAATATGAAAACTACTAAACATAATGACGGCATGCACAAAGTAAAATGCGCTTTTAAAAGTAGCTTTATAGAACCGTGTTAAACATATATTTTAAATAGGAAGTTTTTTTAATGATAAAATGATTAGAGCCAGCTACTCAAATCCACATACTTAAAAAGGTTATCAAAATTAAATCTATAAAGAATGAAACGAACATGGAAAAAACGGCAAAAATATGTGCAACTTGTAACATTAAATAAGCATAAAATAGAGTTCTTGACCTGAAATTTGTACAAATTCAACGTATATTCCTGCATTTTCGTACAATTTTTTTTTCGGATTCGTACTATGACGTCATACAACTTCACCTAAAAAAAATCAAAATCGGCCATTGTATATGAGTTTGGAATGTAGATCGTTATGTGTAAGAAGTTGTAATTTGGAAGGATTAATATTAGCAAATAGAAGAATCGGTGAAAAAAATATGTTCTTGCTGTTTTCTTATTTCGAAATGACTCGATATTCCAAATGCGCATAACAAGAGGTTTTAAAACATCTGCAAAATATGAATGATTCGATAGTCCTGGGTAAATACCTGATTTTTTTAAATGTCCAGCTATTATGTTACGGTTCAAAGAAGTGACGTTCTAACGCTATTTTCTGAATAGGGTCTACGACATAGTCCTTTTTTCCCCTTTACACCGCTCTTAGCATGTATTTTCTTAGATTTTCAGAATGTGCATTTGCTGTACTGGGTTGTTCGAAAAAATGAAACATGTTGAACGTTTATTTTTAAAATGATGTGATAAACTACGTGTCCAGTGTTTTTGTTACGCTTACGTTTTCTGGGGGGAAATGCCGACGTCGTAAATGATTTTAGCTATTTGAAGACGTTACGTTTGTGGACTCAGCTTTGTGCACGCCGTCAATACATAGAGCACCGACAATATTTAACAATCAACATCAGAAGACAGTCATGGCGTTCCAAAGCTGGTCACAAATCGATGGGTGTTCATCAAGTCCAATTAAACATCAACGATTTATTCTACTATCTTTATTTTTGCTTCTCAAATTTGACGTCCTATTCTTGAATGAAACCGCGAGACTTAAACAAAATGATATGTTATAAACAAAACATTTGAAATTTCAACAATTTAAAAAAAAATATCATTGCAATTATTTAACGTCAATGATGATGTCAATTCAATGTTAAATGATTACTCCGGTTAACTTCGGATTTCAGCTTCTTTGAGGCTACAAACGATCTTTTATAAAATTATGTGGTATGTACTTTTCATTAGTTATTATCTAATAGATTGTTGCTATAGATTTTAAATGTGAGAAATTTAATATAAAAACCAGTATATTTTCTTTTCCAAAGCAAGGGACCTAGTTGATAGTCTGATATCTGGATATTGGTAGCTGGTACATATACTAAAATGAACTTTAGGCATTTTCTAAAATGTCTGCAAGATTCAGTCATTTTTCACAATGACTATTTTTCAAGGCATTTTACATTTTACAATTCTTATAGAATGAAATGTTAAAAAAAAACAAGTGAAAGCTCTGAGCATCGTAGCAGTTTATTTATGATAATTACTGAATACAAAAAAAGAATGAAAATAATAAAGAACAAATTTAATGAATTATTCTAAATTCACACAAGCACAGGACTCAACAATTATTTTTGATTTCTTAAAATGTTTGGATGGGAGAACTGTTACACAGTATTTGTCCAGATTTCTTTGTAAATATATTGTTGAGCTCTTTCATTACCTTTTCAGATACAACAATTAACGCTCGACCACATTGGGTTTCTCAATGAGCACACACGTCACACATGACTATCTTCGTTTTCATATGTTCCCAAAATTCAAAGTACATTTTCATGGTTAGTTTTCTTTTGGCTTTTAGCTTTTAACGGACTGAAGCAAGTCTGCCCATGACGGATGATACAACTATAGCAGGAAACCCTCTTCCTGTCAAAACACTTGTATTTATTTTTTCTGGGTTGATTTTTAAAAACTTTAAACCATAGTCAACTACTGTCTCATTCACTAATCAGATTGCAAAGACCAAGGAACTCCCTGGTTGCAACTGGAATTTTCTGTCCCTATCCAAAAACCTTCATTTCAATTACAAGATGCAGTCGAAATTCCTGTCCTTTATCCACTGGTCAATCTACTGCAGACATTACCCATATGAATTATAACCAAATGGTTCACGTCTTAAAATGCATAACATATTTGCCACTGAAAGTAAACAAACCGCGATCAGTCAATTAAAAACAAACCTTTTTTTCTCTGATTCATATGTTTTCTGTTTTGAATCTAGATTTAAAAAAATATTGTTTGTAAATTTTGTTCTATTGACTGACCAATTTGCCCTTATGACATTTTGAAAAAATAATCATAAATTTACTGCTAGTATCTGAAATACAGAGTGAGAATACGTACGTAACATAATTTCACTAAAAAGAACATATCATATGAAATACAAACCTTCCTTGTTGGTTTTTGGAGAATAGATGAATTCTACAGAAATCATTAGTTATTTTCTTTGCAAGATCTTGCGTTTTTGTCCACTGTTGTCATATTCATGTCGATGATATCCTTCTTCTTCGCATTGCCTGAAAATCGACAGGCAATTTGTTGAAATTTGTTTCCGAATTTCAGGCATTTTACAAAATGACTAGGTATTTTTAGTCATTTTGTATAATGCGAGTCAATGTAAGGCATTTGATAAATTCCTTGAAAATTCAATCATTTTACAAAATATCTGAATTTAGAAAATGCCTGTAACATATATATAAATATATATCCTCATGCTTATATATCATGTACTGTGTTACGACGCTAGATAAAAAAATGACGAGGATATTTACAATGCATTTTCCCATAGGAACTCCCTTTACGTCTAAAACTGTACCACTTTTACTACAAAGTTTTGAAAACGTTTATATGCCCCGAACTTCTAAGAGTTTACACTAACACTAAATTTCTTAATTACTCCTACCTAGACTGTAGGGTCACCACATATTTCAATATAAACCAGGAAGAATCTTATGTCATACCTGGTCAATTGAAGGCAGTAAATTAAACTGTTGAACATCATCGTCATGATGATGTTGTCCTAAGAAACTATTACGTGTTAACCGGATATGATTCCTGCTTAAGTATGCGATGCCGGTATTTGGATAAACATTATGACCGGTGCTCCGTGTCTGGTCTGAATATGGCTCGGAAAGCTTTAAATTACCGCTAACGCGTCGGTCATTTTATCCGGTACCAAGTCCGAAAAATGGCCATTGTTATATTATAGTTCGTTTCTGTGTGTGTTACATTTTAATGCTGTTTGTCTGTTGTTTCGAAGTTCTCTTATATTTGATGCGTGTCCCTCAGTTTTAGTTTGTAACCCGGATATTTTTAAATGATAAAATTCAACTGTCTCGAGTGAAGAATTATCGTGACACACTTTTGCAGTGACGGAATCTATATGTCACTCAAATTGATTGTTACCTGTTTTAATCGATAATCACTTTTGTGACACGGTCCCAACATTTGAAGTGTAATTTGTCAACATCAGCATTGAGTATATACATGTTCGAAACACGTCTAGTAGCAAATAAGAACTATTGGAATTTGATGCGACTCTCATACAATTGAGAGGTTTAGGGTTATAAAACCAGGTTCAATCCACCATTTTATACATAAGAAAATACCTGTACCAAGCCAGGAATATGACAGTTGTTGTCCATTCGTTTTATGAGTTTTCTGTTTTTATTTTGCCATTTGATTAGCGACTTTCCGTTTTGAATTTTCCTCGGAGTTCAGTATATTTTTGATTTAAACTTTTAATGACAACAGAATTTATATATAAAGTGAAAAGGGTGAATAATTACAATATATAATAGTTCCAATAAATTATTCAAATACTGTATCTGTGATACCTGAATACAAGTACATAGCTAATAAAAATTATAAGGGATAGATAATTAAGGTAAAAAGTAAATAAACAGGTTTAAACAAAGTTAAAGTATGATACCGCTGTGAAATGACCGGACATTTTACGAAGGATGATTTCAATTCACCAATTGAAACCCTTTTATCAAGGAAATGAGGATAGGAAATAATACTGGACTATCGTATAAATTGGGAGATATATTCTCCCTTAATTTGATATACGTAAGTGCGATGCATTTTAACAACTGAGATATTCAGGACTAAAAATGGCTAGGAAACGACCATTAAACTTAAGTAGAAAAAAGAGAAAAAAGGATCGGGGGAGGGGGGTTAGATTTTTAAATTTAAAAAGACCTCAATTTCTTTTCAGAAATGAACTTACATATACATGATATAGGTGCAATGTTTCATTTAATCAATGTGATTTTTTAACATTTTGAAGTCTCTGTCTATTTCGACAAGAAGGTACCTCCAAACCTTTTCATTTATGTTACAATATTATCATATGAGTGTCTGGTATATGAAATAAAATACTTAAAAGAAATATTGAATAATTTCAATTATTATAATATTAAATGATCAATTGAATCAAAAGTCATCATTATTATCAAAATAAATCAACATTTTCAATTCATTTAAAGTAAAAAAGTCAATTAAATAGCAAAACATTGAAATTATTCAAGCAAAATAACAAGATTCCGTCCTCAAAGTTGAAATGCTAACAAGGCAAATTCTTAATACCACAACGTACATTAGATCCATTCAGATGAAAATATAAATTTACATTATAAAGTTGTTTTCCTACCCCTAATGAAGCTAACTAATAGAAGGAAAATCAAGTTTTCCATAGTAATGGTCGGCGGTGGTATCCTCGATGATTGTCTGCAATATTGCATAACCATAATAAGAGCGCTACAAACAATGTCGTAGCCATACGCATAAAGACTGGGAAATATTCTTACAGACGGTATAGCTCTGAAGAATTATTTGGAAAAAAACTGGCACCTCTCTTAGTATGTATCTTTTAAATTCTCTTCGTTTGTCTCTCCTGACTGCTTTTATCTTTTCGTTCATTACCTCTTTATTTTCATTTCTTCTGTCTCTTTCATCGCCATCTTTCTCCCTCGTTCTACTCTGACGGTGTGGGCGATATGGTTTTAGGATGAACGAGAGAATGTACTGTTGAACAGAAGACTGTATGGATGATCAAGAGACTGTATGGATGATCAAGAGACTGTATGGATGATCAAAAGACTGTATGGATGATCAAAAGACTGTATGGATGATCAAGAGACTGTATGGATGATCAAGAGACTGTATGGATGATCAAGAGACTGTATGGATGATCAAGAGACTGTATGAATTAACGAGATACTGTATGCATAAACCAGAGAGGGAGAGTGGTGACTGAATAAATGGATGAGTGAGTGGATGAGTGGAGGGCGAGACACATCGTATGGGTGAATTAGAAAGACCGTATTGGAGAACGAGAGAGTATCGGAAAACAAGGGTAAACACCAAATAGAGTGGACAAACGAGGGATGAAGCAAGATGATTGTTAGAGGAATAAACATAGCAAACAAATGAAAGAAAGAATACTAAAGCGAGTGAGTAAGAGAATTAAAAGTGAGAGATAATGTGAGGTCGATAAAAGATTCAGTAAGTGAAAGAATGTTAGACAAGTGAAAGGCCCCCTGTCGTGGGAAACATATGGTTGATTATATAGGGAATCAGTATAGCATGACTGGAGCGGGCACCCTTAGGTCAGACAGGGGTTCCCTCCTTATAAAAAGTTCTAGATCCGCCATTGTCTACCAAAATGTTAACCTAATGATACTTTATTGACACATTCGAACAGCCTTTGTCACAAACACTCAGCATTACAATTAGGGTGGGAGCTAGGGTTAGGATTAGGGTTAGGGTTAAGATAAAATGTACAAAAAGGGTTGAAATGGGACAAGTGCTACAATCCGGTTTGCCTAAAAATACTTTATCGACAAATTAAAACAGCCTTAGTCAAAACATAAACACTCATCCTTACAATTAGGGTTATGGCTAGAGTTAGGGTTATGGTTAGGGTGAATATGAGATTGACAAAATGGGTTGAAATTTAATCAGGACTACATAAGAATTAGCCTAAAAATACTTAATTGACAAATTTGAACAGCCTTAGTCAAAACATAAACACTCATCCTGACAACTAGAGTTATGGCTAGGGTTATGGTTATGGTTAAGGTTAGGCTTAAAATGAGATTGACAAAATGGGTTGAAATTTAATAGAGACTAAATAAGGATTAGCCTAAAGATACTTCATTTACAAAATTTGAACAGCTTTAGTCAAAACATAAACACTCATCCTTACAATTAGGGTTATGGCTAGGGTTAGGGTTAATATGAGATTGACAAAATGGGTTGAAATTAAATGAGGACTACATTAGGATTAGCCTAAAAATACTTCATTGACAATTTTGAACAGCCTTTATCAAAACATAAACACTCAACCCTTACAATGAGGGTTATGGCTAGGGTTAGGGTTAGGGTAAGGATGAGATAGACAAAATGGGTTGAAAATTAAAAAGGACTACATTAGGATTAGTCGAAAAATACTTTATTGACAAATTTGAACAGCCTTATTAGTGAAAACACTCATCCTTACAATTAGAGTTTATGGCTAGGGCTAGGGTTAGGGTTAGGGTTAGGATGAGATTGACAAAATGGGTTGAAATTTAATAAGGACTACATTAGGATTAGTCTAAAAATACTTTGTTGACAAATTTGAACAGCCTTAGTCAAAACATAAACACTCAATCCTTACAATTAGGGTTATGGCTAGGGTTAGGGTTAGGGTTAAGATGAGATTGACAAAATGGGTTGAAATTTAATAAGGAATACATTAGGATTAGTCTAAAAATACTTTGTTGACAAATTTGAACAGCCTTAGTCAAAACATAAACACCCATCCTTACAATAAGAGTTATGGCTAGGGTTAGGGTTAGGGTTAGGGTTAGGCTTAAAATGAGATTGATAAAATGGGTTGAAATTTAATAGAGACTAAATTGGGATTAGCCTAAAATTACTTTATTTACAAATTTGAACAGCTTTAGTCAAAACATGAACACTCATCTTTACAATTAGGGTTATGGCTAGGGTTAGGGTGAGGGTTAGGGTTAAGATGAGATTGACAAAATAGGTTGATATTTAATAAAGACTTTATAAGGATTAGCCTAAAAATACTTTATTGACAATTTTGAACAGCCTTTATCAAAACATAAACACTCAACCCTGACAATGAGGGTTATGGCTAGGGTTAGGGTTCGGGTTAGGGTTACGGTTAAGGTGAGATTGACACAAAGGGTTGAAATTTAATAATGAATACATTAGGATTAGCCTAAAAATACTTTAAAGACAAATTTGAACAGCCTTAGTCAAAATATAAACACTCATCCTTACAATTAAAGTTATGGCTAAGGTTAGGGTTATGGTTAAGGTTAGGCTTAAAATGAGATTGACAAAATGGGTTGAAATTTAATAAAGAGAAAATTGGGATTACCCTAAAATTGCTTTATTTACAAATTTGAACAGCTTTAGTCAAAACATAAACACTCATCCTTACATTTAGGGTTAGGGTTAGGGTTAGAGATAGGGTTAAGATGAAATTGACAAAATGGGTTGAAAATTAATTAGGACTACATTAGGATTAGCCTAAAATTACTTTAGTGACACATTTGAACAGCCTTAGTCAAAACATAAACACTCAACCCTTACAATTAGGGTTATGGCTAGGGTTAGAGTTAGGGTTAGGGTTAGGGTTAAGATGAGATTGAGAAAATGGGTTGAAATTAAATAAGGACTACATAAGGATTAGCCTAAAAATACTTTATTGACAAATTTGAACAGCCTTAGTCAAAACATAAACACTCATCCTTACAACTAAGTTATGGCTAGGGTTAGGGTTACGGTTAGGGTTAGGGTTAAGGTGAGATTGTTAAAATGGGTTGAAATTTAATAAGGAATACATCAGGTTAGCCTAAAAGTACTTTATTGACGAATTAGAACAGCCTTAGTTAAAACATAAACACTCATCCTTACAATTAGGGTTATGGCTGGGGTTAAGGTTAGGGTTAAGATGAAATTGACAAAATGGGTTGAAATTTAATAAGGACTACATTAGGATTAGCCTAAAAATACTTTATTGACAAATTTGAGCAGTGTTAGACAAAACATAAACACTCATCCTAATAATTAGGGTAATTGCTAGGGTTAGGGTTAGGGTTAGGGTTAAGATGAAATTGACAAAATGGGTTGAAAATTAATAAGGACTACATTAGGATTAGTCTAAAAATACTTATTGACAAATTTGAACAGCCTTAGTCAAAATATAAACACTCATCCTCACAATTAGGGTTATGGCTAGGGTTAGTGTTAGGGTTAGGGTTAAGATGAGATTGACAAAATGGGTTGAATTTTGATAAGGACTACATTAGGATTAGTATAAAAATACTTTATTGTCAAATTTGAACAGCCTTATTAGTGATACCGTAAACACTCATCCTTACAATTAGAGTTTATGGCTAGGGTTAGGGTTATGTATCATATAGAGGGGGGCACCTAGGGTGTAAGTACATTGTTAGGGTTTTGAGATGGCTGGCGTATGAATATATGAGGGTTAGGGTTAGGGTAGTGGACTTTGGCGAGGGTTAATGAGGTGACCTTTTTCACTTCTTCGCATGTCTGACATTTTTTGTGACTGTGCATGCGTCAGAAATTTCAAAAAATATTTCTAAGTACAGAAATATACATTGGTCATTTTCATTACGTTCGGGGACAAGCGCCAGCGGGGTACTGACACCTGCGTCATCTTTATTTTTCTAGGAAGCGTTTCTTTAACTATTATCTATAAGTAAGTTCTTTTTATTTTCACTACAGTTCTAGTATTAATTTTCTGTTTTTGCTACATATGTTTTTTTTCAATGCTCGAATGTATCGGATTCATCTTTATCATAATTAATCTGATCAGAGTTATAGTCACAGAATGTAAAGCATTTATAACCATATTATTATATACAAGAGTCATACAAGTTAAACTAAAACTTAATACGTCGATGGCTCAATGGTCCTAAGCAAGTTTTTACACAAGTTATCTAGAAGTTGTAATTAATTATATATAAAAGGATGATACACAGTATTAAATAGGTAACATATTACCTCCTCTAATCTTCTTTTCGCTTGATTTATAAAATGATACGGAGAATCATTAAGATATATCTATCCTTTCGACTATTTATAAGTGTTCCCTTAAGCACACTTCAAACATTTATGTACAATCTAAATGAAGACAAGCTTATTGAGCAGACACTTCGTTAAACATTGGAATATTGAAATGGGAATTTAATTTAAAAAGAATTATTTCAAATCTTCTTTCAGACCTTCGCATTGTGAAAATATGCATTGAAAAGTTTGATAATTGTTTATATAAAAAGTCCTATTTCATATTTACTTTTTACTTTTTAATCTAAAGTACAACTACATTTTAAGAAAAAATAATCAGTTCTGAAGCTTGTCCATTTTAATATGGTTTGCTGGTGACTACTATACGATTGTTATAAAGTGAATCAAAGTACTGCAGTACTGAACATCGGATGGCCGGATGTTCTCAAGTTGTGGATGGCGAGGAGCACTTAGTTTTTAAGAGCGTTCGTGTGGCTTAGTCTTTAGTTTTCTGGGCTGTGTTTTGATTGCTATTGTTTGTCTGTTGGTATTTTCCTTTTTAGCAATGGCGTCGCCAGTTTGTTTTCGACTTATGAGTTTGAATGAACCAAGTATTAGTTTGTCTACTTCTAGAATAATTTACCAATTATCGATGTGTCTTCTTCTATTTTAACGGTAGATGTGTCTACTTTTTTAAAAATGCTACAAGTAAACTATTTGTCTACTTCAATAGTAATTTTAGGGAATCAAGATTATGACTTTTACAAGAATGACAACAGTGTAGAGTCAAAAACATACAGATGATTAAGATTAACTAAATACAAAGAGTGTCAAATGTTACTGCTGTGTATTTATAAATGAATTAAAATTTCATTAAATCTGACAAGACAATGTAATAAAGATATTAATTATCAGTTAATTTGAAAACAGATTAACTGTAATCCCTTTGCAAACTCCCAGTGTGTTCAAGATAAACTATTGGGAAGCCTTTTAAATCTTAAAATCAATGTCGTTATCTGGTAAATGGCTATGGAATTTCATTGTCTTTTACATCCATGTTTGTCGTCCAGTCAAACTAAGATTTAACCTCAAACTAATTGCAACAGAAAATGTTTTAGTTCTAATATATAGCATTAAGCCCTTAATATACACAGAAAAAAGTCCCATAAAATCTAACTTGAGGAAAACTCAAAATCAGCATTTTTAATTTCCTATGGAAATTAACATTGGAAGGGGAGATAACTCCGCAAAAATGAGTCTTTTTTTGGTCAGGTTTCGGTTGATTTTCTTAAAATTTATGTAAAGTATGATACTTTGATGGGGTATAAGTTTGTATTTGACTAAATTATATAATCTTCTGCTCATGAAATGTACAAACACGAAGTGTTATGGGTAGTTTTATTTTTTTTTGTGCGTTTTTCATAAAAAAAAAATTGCAAATTTGAGGCTTTGTGACCATTTTGAAAAAAAAAATGTGAAAATTTGGTATTGTTTATATCTGTATATTATATTTTTTCAGCATCTTACTTGTCTAAAAAAAACTTTAAACCACAAAAAGAAGAAAACATGATTAATTATTTTTATTAAATTTGGGATTTTTTACCTTGACATGTTGAAAATTTCAATAAATGGTCAACTAATGAATTACGAAATCTAGATTTTAGCTTGATAAAAGATATGAAAACACCTTTAGAGTTGTTTGTTATACTCTAAAGACTGCTTAAAAATCAATAATTAATCCATTCTGATGAATAGAAGCGGTAAAGTTATAATTTTGTATAAATTTTTAATGATATTTCTGCCTTTTTTGCAAGATTTATCATCCTTTTCAATGCAAATCTCCATAGGAATTTTAAATGGTGATTGTTTTAGTCTTCCTCAAGTAAGATTTTATGGGACTTTTTTCTGTGTATATTTGGGGTATAATATTAAAGATTAAAACTTAGAAATCTTCTGTTGCACTTACTTTCAGGTTAGGGTCAAATTTATGCTAGATTGACTGGACTGATGTAATTAAACTGCTTAGTAAAGATATTGATGAACAGTATACAGGAATACTTCTAGTTGTTACTATATAAAATAAATATGTTTTGGTGTATCGGAAAATGTTTTTTAAGTTGTCAAAGAAAACGTGAGAGTGGACAACTTACTGCGTGGACTAAACAATATGGCTTGCTTGGTTAGTTCTAGTCACAATTTATGAGAGTTATTAGGTCAAACGACCAAGGTACCCGATTGTGCAAATAGATTTATGTTAGATACAGTGTATGTCTTATCAAAATAAGAACACATTTTAAAAACTGCCACTCAGTTCAGAAGCAACATAAAGTTCACTAACTCTACAAACTAAATATAATATAACAGGTAACTGAATTATTAGCTCACATCTGCTGGCATGCTCTAATACAGTGTTACATAGTATAAAACATGATGGTCGGATCAAAGCAACCTTAGCTCACATCTACTGGCATGCTCTAATACAGCGTAACATAATATATAACATGATATACGGATCAAAGCAACCATTCAATCGATTGAACTACGATATTGGACTAAGTAAGACCTTTAAGGCGGAACGACAGATATAAAAAAAAATGTTTTAAACAAACCATGCAATGGATTTTTAACAATGAAATCTTTATGCTAACAGTACCTGCAAGTTTTCTAGAAAGAGAAATAAGGAGATACCTGTATTCTTTTTTAAGCTCTAACGGCATCAATTTATGATTTGTCGGTTGCCGTTCTCTTTGGATTCCTTGACCGACAAAATGTTAGCCGACGCAATATAGTTTAGAGCGCTTGAAGTGGCGTTTATCACCAACATTCAATCAATCGTTGTCTAACGTTGTAATACGGTCTTTTCAACGCATTCCACGTCTTTTGAATATGAGTATAGTATTTTCCTCATGGTTTTCTACTTTTGCAGAAGAATAGGAATTTGTAAAATAAAATTTTATTTTTAAACTTTTCGTATTCTTTATTCGTTGTAATTTAGATTCAGATAATATAGTATTTATTTCAAATTGATTTGCTTGTAGAATAGGCTTAGTATTGTCACAACGAAGTAATAATATCACACCACAAACATCATTAGAAATTTCAAAATGTCAATCACACTAGATACAAAGTTATTCTTTTGTGCAAGGCGTGTTTCAATAACACATTAGGATCTCAAATTGTAAAATAGCAACCTTTTAATACTGAAGTCAAGTAATCATGTGAAGACCATACCTTTACAAAAAGTTAATTCAACTTGTAATTAATTTTCCGAATTCAACCCAAATTGATTAACATTAATTCTTCTTGAACATAAATGGTACACTTTACTGGTGAAGTTTAACACTCATCATTATTCTTATTGTATTCAGTGTCAATGACTGAAAAGTAAATGAAACCGATTTTAATTTCTACCTAATCGCCATTGAGGGTTACAGAGTTTACCCATCTTCTGAAACGTATCATTTCCAGAATAACTGAATGGTAAGGTTAAAGTTCGAGTAGTAGTTTGTCACAATCTCACACACAAATAGATTTGGAAATAAGAAGATGTGGTATGAGGTCAAATGAGACAAGTTTTGAACTCTCAATTTAATTCACAATTTTCAAAAGGAAAACCATTATAAGTCAAACTACGGTCTTCAACACGGAACCTTGGGTCACACGGAACAACAAGCTAAAAACATTACTCCTAAAAGGAAAAATTTATCCCTTTATGACATATTTAAAGATTGGGAGTTTGAGAACCTAAATTAAAATTTTTTAAATATATTATTGGTGTTACAAAAATGTGCACAAATGTAGCAGTCCTGTCTGAATTGGGTAGATATCCTCTTTATATAAATTTGCTAACACATATGTTTATGTATTGGCATAGATTAGAGAATTCTCAATCTGATTTATTGAAAAAGTGCTTATGCTGAGTTAAAAATAATCGAGAGTAATGCTCAAACTAGCTTTCTACAGTGAAAAATTGGGTACTGACCTAAATAAATATATGTAAAAATTTACTGAAAAAACAGCTCAAATTAAATTTTCAAAATGATTGGGAGAAAATGCGAGATTTTTTATTTACAGAATCAAGGCAAATTGGACACTTATTTTTCATTCAAAAGGTCATTTGACTATGAAAATTATTTGAATCTAAAGCACTCACAAAAAAATTTGTTAACAAAACACAGACTCAGCAATCACTGTTTAAGAATAGAAACTGGCAGACATGAACGAATTACCAATGTATGTGGTAAATATGAAATATTACCTCGACATGAGAGGATATGTTTTTATTGTAATTCAAATTGTATTGAAAATGAAATGCACTTTCTTCTGGAATGCCCTCTTTACAATAACCTCAGAAGAGATATGACTGATTATATAAAAAAATATCCCAGTTTAGATAATTTAAACAGAAAAGATTTATTTTCATGGACCATGAGTAATGAAGATAGCAATGTTTTTATCTATTTTATGTGCATACCTCGATAAAGGCCTGCAACTTAGAAAATAAGAAAATTAGTTAAAAATACTCTAATAGATATCATAATTATCTCCCCTTGACCACTGACCCTTTCCTCATGATTTGAACTATTATTTTATGTTTCTTTAGTCACTCTGTAATGTTTATGTCATGTTGTTATTAATGTTATGCTCTTATGGGCCCTTTAATTTGGGAAATAAAAATATTGTATAGTATTGTATTGTAAAAAGGGTCCCAAACCGAATGACTTGTGTAAAATCGTTCAAACGGGAAAACCAACATTCCAATCTATAATCATGATAACATATATATAAAAAAAAAGAAACGAGAAACACTTATGAACCACATCAACAAACGACAACTATTGAACATAATGTAACGTGATCGAGGGGAGGTCAACACCGACACAGACGGACGAACATAGCCATCTATGGCACGACAATATATCCTGTGGTAAATTCCCAGTAACTAAATAATACGGTATTTATATATACAAATTTACTATTAAATGTACATTACTTCAGACACATTGACAAAGTTAGCTACAAAGTTTAAACATATAAACTTTTAAATACAAGTCCTCCAGAATCTAACTGATTCAAGACTTCAAGGAATACACATCCTTACAGTATCACAGCTGATACACAATCTGCCAGTCTCTTGACCAACTGACCTTATCATAGAGTTTAATTACTTCATCTCTAGACAAACAAATAGGCATAACTAATTGTATTATCCTACACACCAGGACATCGTTTCTGGTCTTAATCACATCTGATAGTTCAACTTTAACTGCAGATAATAAACTAGCAACTTGTCAAATTAGCCTTGCGTCATTAATTTTCTCTGTACACAAAATAAACAGTTATAAAGCCAAACTAACTAGAGGTCAATATTTACAAAACATTAAAATATTACATTGCCTCCTTCTTTGAAAAACATGTGTCTCACATGTAAACAAAAATAACTGTTTAACTTATCAAAGTATGGAAGACTACTTTTCAAAAATAAAACAAAAATACGCAATAAAAATATACGAAAATCAAAATATATCAAAAAATAATTTCAACATTTTAACAATAAAATAGATCAAATAACTCAATCATAATTATGAAAACATGCAATGTTCATTTCAATTTTAAATGTTCATACTTTCAACAAAGTTCTAATCAGGTACATATCTGTTGGGTGGACGTTTCACACGATGACCGCGACCGTATTCAATATTGTCCGTTGGAAAATTAGACATATCGCACTGTTCATTTTCACTCAATTCAATGTCAGACTCAATGTTATTTTCTTCAATTGCGGAAGCGTGAGACTCGGTGTCTCTTTGAATTACAGTTTTAATTAGCCAATTGTCAAAATCTCCATGATATGGTTTAAGTCTGTTGTAATGAACAACTCTTGGTTTTGACGATTCTAACTTTTGAATGCGGTATACTAAGTCACTAATACTGTTTATGTTGAAACTGGATAAATGTTCTGGAATGTCTTCTCTTGGCGAATCTTGAGAATAAGCTGACTCGTTAAGTACTGTTACTGCTTCACACGGCTTGACAATAGTTTGTTCATACACCTTAACAGACTTATCTGTAGCGTTCAAATCTGGAATCGGAACGACATCTGATGATGAATTAACTACCGTTTTAGCCAACATGAGGTGATGCTTCTCCACAAATTTATCTGAAGCTACTAATATACTACAATCTTGAGCATAACCAATATCAATAACTTTCCCCGGAATAATCTGCTCGACACCTGGCGGAATAACTGTTGTCTCTGACACAGCAACCCGACACCATCGCACACCTTGTGTATTAAATACTGCACAAGATATCTGTTCTTTGTTCACAGTCATTGTATTGTTAGCCACATCAATGCAACACATATTTTGTTTCATGAAGTCATAACCGATTATGCTGTCTATATCTGCATCTATTTCAGCTACCCACACATCGTGTTTTAAAAGTGTCCTTCCGATTTGAACGTTCATTTGACATATTCCTCTGACTTTTAGTGGTTGACCGTCGGCAAGTTTCATGTTTGTTTGTGTTGGACGCAACACTACTTTGTTTCTATCGGACAGAGAATCGTATACCTTATCGTTCAAAATTGTCACATTTGCATCTGTATCTACTAAACATTGAACGTTTGTACCTTGAAATTTACCAGGAATATACATTTCTCCACCGTCACTCGCAACGTTACCTGTTCTAACTCTGTCTTTTTGTTGATAGTTCGCGTTTCGTTTGTCATCGTTAGGACAATTTCTTCTAATATGGCCTGTCTCTCCACAAGTCCAACATCCTCTTTTTCCCGGTTTGTTGTTATTATTGTTAAATCCGCGTCTCTGTTGACTCATATCGCTCTTCAGAAACTGAAGCTCACGTCGAAGTTCTTCTACCACATCAGTCAGAGTTTTAATTTGACCAGACACTTCTGAATTTTCCGAAATAGCAAAATTTCGAACACTTGAAGGTTTGTCCCTTTGTTTATCCGCAATATAAAAAGCCTCAAGCTCAACAGCCAACTTAACTGCATCATCGAGTGTCTTTGGGTGAGCTTGATGTATACGCAACCGTGTATCCGCGTCATCTAATGCATCAATGAAATGATCTCGGCTCAACATCTCCTGTAGTCCAAGTTGAGCTTTGGGATATGCTTTACGGCTTAGTCTCTTTATATGTTGCGCCAATTCTGGCAATTCTTGATCTCTTCTTTTACGGATATTCTTAAGCTGCACACGGAAAAAGCTCTGTTCTGTTTTCGGTTCCAAATCTACTTGTTAATGCGGCACATATCGATTGATAATCTTTACGCTTTATCGGATCAATATCGGCTAAAACACTTTCCGCATTCCCACTAAGACTTGTCGCAAGAAATATTGCTTTCTGATTATCCGTCCAACAATTTAATTCGGATATCATTTCAAACTGAATTTTATAATCTTCCCAAGGAACAGAACCATCGTATTTTGAGGGTGGGACAACTGGCTTTTCAATTTTCATACGCTTGGATGAATGCGATCCTTGATTACCAAAAGGTTGGAACACGGATGGAATCGGCGATCTTCTCGGAGTCGGAACACTTGAAATTTCTTCCTGAAGAGTTTCATACTCTTTGGTTAAACGCTGAATTTCTCTTTGGGTTTCAATCATTCTAGGCGTTGAAGATGATAACACAGTTGAACTTAATCCTATTCCCGTATCCATTGATACTTTAGGTCTTGCACCTCCGAAATATATTTCTTTATCAGAAGAATCCCGTTTATCCATTTTATAACAATTTAATTACAGTTACTTTATTTACGCACAAGAAATATACTTTATTCCATTTGCTATAATTCTCTCACACAAAATTATCGGAAAATTACTATAAATCCACTGAATATAATTAATCCATGTTTATAATATCCCACCGCTGCCACCAAAAAATGTAACGTGATCGAGGGGAGGTCAACACCGACACAAACGGGCGAACATAGCCATCTATGGCACGACAATATATCCTGTGGTAAATTCCCAGTAACTAAATAATACGGTATTTATATATACAAATTTACTATTAAATGTACATTACTTCAGACACATTGACAAAGTTAGCTACAAAGTTTAAACATATAAACTTTTAAACACAAGTCCTCCAGAATCTAACTGATTCAAGACTTCAAGGAATACACATCCTTACAGTATCACAGCTGATACACAATCTGCCAGTCTCTTGACCAACTGACCTTATCATAGAGTTTAATTACTTCATCTCTAGACAAACAAATAGGCATAACTAATTTTATTATCCTACACACCAGGACATCGTTTCTGGTCTTAATCACATCTGACAGTTCAACTTTAACTGCAGATAATAAACTAGCAACTTGTCAAATTAGCCTTGCGTCAGTAATTTTCTCTGTACACAAAATAAACAGTTATGAAGCCAAACTAACTAGAGGTCAATATTTACAAAACATTAAAATATTACAATAAGTATCGTGACTTAGGACATATTCAATAAAAAAAAAAATAATATACACCCGGCTTTTCTTTATAAGCTTGAAAAACGCAGTTAATTAACCCAGTAATAAATAACATTGTGAAATTATTAGATTTTAAGCTCTGAAAAGTCTATTTTATAATGTATCTATCGTATTAAAAAAGCAGTAGGATAGACAACTTTCATTTGTGGCAAATCACCAACACTCCTTCTATTCGGCATGGTTCTTGTTTTATCCGATTGAATTATATGTTGTCGGAAATTATTAGCACGTTTGAATTTGTAATATGACATTTTATTTGTATATCAACTCACGCGTAATATGTTTGGTTCGTTATTATCCCCGCCTACGTTTTATCAGAAGATGTGTTTTGTTTGTTATTGTTCATTCCTATGTTTTATCAGAAGATGTGTTTCGTTTGTTATTGTTCATTCCTATGTTTTATCAGAAGACGTGTTTTGTTTGTTATTGTTCATTCCTATGTTTTATCAGAAGATGTGTTTTGTTTGTTATTGTTCATTCCTATGTTTTATCAGAAGATGTGCTTTATCGTTATTGTCCCTACCTATGTTTTATCAGAAGATGTGTTTTGTTTGTCATTGTTCCTTCCTATGTTTTATCAGAAGATGTGCTTTGTCGTTATTGTTCCTTCCTTTGTTTTATCAGAAGATGTGTTTTGTTTGTCATTGTTCCTTCCTATGTTTTATCAGAAGATGTGTTTTGTTCTTTATTGTACCTTCTTAATATGTTTTATCAGAAGATGTGTTTTGTTCTTTATTGTTCTTACCTATGTTTTATCAGAAGATGTGTTTTGTTCGTTATAGTTCCTACCTATGTTTTATCAGAAGATGTATTTTGTTTGTTATTGTTCCTACCTATGTTTTATCAGAAGATGTGTTTTGTTCGTTATTGTTCCTTCCTATGTTTTATCAGAAGATGTGTTTTGTTCGTTATTGTTCCTACCTATGTTTTATCAGAAGATGTGTTTTGTTTGTTATTGTTCCTTCCTATGTTTTATCAGAAGATGTGTTTTGTTCGTTATTGTTCCTACCTATGTTTTATCAGAAGGCGTGTTTTGTTTGTTATTGTTCCTTCCTATGTTTTATCAGAAGATGTGTTTTGTTCGTTATTGTTCTTACGTATGTTTTATCAGAAGATGTGTTTTGTTCGTTATTGTTCCTACCTATGTTTTATCAGAAGATGTGTTCTGTTCGTTATTGTTCCTACGTATGTTTTATCAGAAGACGTGTTTTGTTTGTTATTGTTCATTCCTATGTTTTATCAGAAGATGTGTTTTGTTTGTTATTGTTCCTTCCTATGTTTTATCAGAAGATGTGTTTTGTTCGTTATTGTTCTTACGTATGTTTTATCAGAAGATGTGTTTTATTCGTTATTGTTCCTACCTATGTTTTATCAGAAGATGTGTTCTGTTCGTTATTATTCCTACGTATGTTTTATCAGAAGACGTGTTTTGTTTGTTATTGTTCATTCCTATGATTTATCAGAAGATGTGTTTTGTTCGTTATTGTTCCTTCCTATGTTTTATCAGAAGATGTGTTTTGTTTGTTATTGTTCCTTCCTATGTTTTATCAGAATATGTGTTTTGTTCGTTATTGTTCCTTCGTATGTTTTATCAGAAGATGTGTTTTGTTTGTTATTGTTCCTTCGTATGTTTTATCAGAAGATGTGTTTTGTTCGTTATTGTTCCTTCCTATGTTTTATCAGAAGACGTTTTTTGTTTGTTATTGTTCCTACCTATGTTTTATCAGAAGATGTGGTTTGTTCGTTATTGTTCCTACCTATGTTTTATCAGAAGACGTGTTTTGTTTGTTATTGTTCATTCCTATGTTTTTTCAGAAGATGTGTTTTGTTCGTTATTGTTCCTACCTATGTTTTATCAGAATATGTGTTTTGTTCGTTATTGTTCTTACGTATGTTTTATCAGAAGATGTGTTTTGTTCGTTATTATCCCCGCCTATATTTTATCAGAAGATGTGTTTTGTTCGTTATTGTTCCTACCTATTTTTTATCAGAAGACGTGTTTTGTTCGTTATTGTTCCTACCTATGTTTTATCAGAAGATGTGTTTTTTTTGTAATTGTTCCTACCTATGTTTTATCAGAAGATTTGTTTTGTTTGTTATTGTTCCTACCTATGTTTTATCAGAAGATGTGTTTTGTTCGTTATTGTTCCTACCTATGTGTTATCAGAAGATGTGTTTTGTTTGTTATTGTTCCTACCTATGTTTTATCAGAATATGTGTTTTGTTCGTTATAGTTCCTACCTATGTTTTATCAGAAGATGTGTTTTGTTCGTTATAGTTCCTACCTATGTTTTATCAGATGTATTTTGTTTGTTATTGTTCCTACCTATGTTTTATCAGATGATGTGTTTTGTTCGTCATTGTTCCTACCTATGTTTTATCAGAAGATGTGTTCTGTTCGTCATTGTTCCCACCTATGTTTTATCAGAAGACGTGTTTTGTTCGTCATTGTTTCACCTATGTTTTATCAGATGATGTGTTTTGTTCGTCATTGTTCCCACCTATGTTTTATCAGAAGACGTGTTTTGTTCGTCATTGTTCCTACCTATGCTTTATCAGAAGATGTGTTTTGTTTGTTATTGTTCCTTCCTATGTTTTATCAGAAGATGTGTTTTGTTCGTTATAGTTCCTACCTATGTTTTATCAGAAGATGTGTTTTTTTCGTTATTGTTCCTACCTATGTTTTATCAGATGTGTTTTGTTTGTTATTGTTCCTACCTATGTTTTATCAGAAGATGTGTTTTGTTTGTTATTGTTCATTCCTATGTTTTATCAGAATATGTGTTTTGTTCGTTATAGTTCCTACCTATGTTTTATCAGAAGATGTGTTTTGTTCGTTATAGTTCCTACCTATGTTTTATCAGATGTATTTTGTTTGTTATTGTTCCTACCTATGTTTTATCAGATGATGTGTTTTGTTCGTCATTGTTCCTACCTATGTTTTATCAGAAGATGTGTTCTGTTCGTCATTGTTCCTACCTATGTTTTATCAGAAGACGTGTTTTGTTCTTCATTGTTCCTACCTATGTTTTATCAGATGATGTGTTTTGTTCGTCATTGTTCCCACCTATGTTTTATCAGAAGACGTGTTTTGTTCGTCTTTGTTCCTACCTATGATTTATCAGAAGATGTGTTTTGTTTGTTATTGTTCCTTCCTATGTTTTATCAGAAGATGTGTTTTGTTCGTTATAGTTCCTACCTATGTTTTATCAGAAGATGTGTTTTGTTCGTTATTGTTCCTACCTATGTTTTATCAGATGTGTTTTGTTTGTTATTGTTCCTACCTATGTTTTATCAGAAGATGTGTTTTGTTTGTTAGTGTTCCTACCTATGTTTTATCAGAAGAGTCTGGTTTCATTGTTTAACCTGGTCGAGAATAATTTGTTGTTTTCTGTTATCCTTAATTTCTGTATTTTGGTCTGCTGTGTAATTACACATTCTTCTTTGGTGTATATTATAAGAATCTTGTACATATGAAGGGAAGCTGTACAACAGGTTAATATTTATGGGTTCGTGTTGTTTATTCTTTATATTTCTATGTTGTGTCGTGTGTGCTGTTGTTTGTTTGTCCTTTTCATTTTTAGCCATAGTTTGTTTTAGATTTATGAGTTTGACTGTCCATTTGGTATATTTCGTCCCTCTTTTAACAGCATAGTGCAATTAAATATTAAATGATGATGTGAAAACAATGAAAAAAAGGAAAATAAATTAATATATTCGCAAATACTTCTCAAAACGATTTGAAGGACACTTGGAATGTCGTGACTTGAATAAGAAATTTGCTAGATTAAGAATGTAACCATTGTCTTGCACTAACACCACCTTACATGACAGATTACTATACCCTATTTAGTCTTCCATAGAGGTTTGTTTGGTTAAGTATCTTACCATTTATTGCACTAACACCACCTTACATGACATATTACTGTGATGAATTGGTATCTAAGGCTATATTGTTTATATTAGTTTCTGTTCTGCAGAAGCCTTATTTAATGCATTTATATGATACTTTAATAAACATAGTAAAGATTTGGATGTTTCGCGGGTAAAGTTTGGGTCAGGTCAAATGTAAAGGGGTGTTCCTTAGGAAACTCAGATACTAGTGATGAGACACTTTGGAAGAACACCCCTCCTTCAATAATGGTACGGCTACCATCGGGGTATATAAGCAGAAGAGAATCCTAGCTCAGGGTCGATTGTCATAAGTCTTCGGAGACATAAGACCAAGCTACGGTACGTCGATTTTCGAGATCGCTGTCTCGTATATATAAGGTATTATAGATAATATTACTAAGTGTAATAAAGAACAGGTTGGTGCCTGTAATAAATACGGACTTGTACGTTTACAAGCTGAACCGTATTGTACCGTATAGGACAAGTGTGAGTCTGTGTGATCACCTTGTAAAGTACATAATTGTACCAACAGAACAGAGACAAGTGTGTAAACTTGTAGGGTACATTATTGTACCAGGAGGACAAGTTGTTCCTGACCTAGGACAAATTTGTACCAGTTGTATATTTATATTAAAGTAGAATTGTTTATAGCTAGTTTATTAAAGATTGCAAAGAGCAGTTGTACATATTTTGGTTCATTGATGTTGATTTATAAATAAAGATTGTTTGTTGTATATTTTGTAAATAGAACAATTTTGGATCCAGTATCAAACTGGTAACGAACTCATTCTAAAATAGAAACAGACACGCTTACCCGGTGTACACGTTACATAATTTGGTGGCTAGCGGTGGGATCCAAATTGTTCATTTTTAAATCCATAGTGAAAGATTATATCCAAATTTGATCATCTTATAAACTTATATCCAAACTGTCTTGTGAAAATTTACTGTTCACTTTTGCACATATCGTTTTTGTTCAAACTGTTCTCTTTTGCACAGATCAAATTAAAATTGTCCTGTTTACGTTTTAAATTTCCCACGGTTAAGTTACGATTATTATTTACATTAGGGATTAACGATCGATAGTGGTACAGGCAAGTTTTTGATTGACATTTATTACACTGTTCATTTATGACATTGTGTTGACATTATTATATTGTGTATGCATGGTTAAACCGCAAATTAAAGTACAAACATGTCTTTTGATGATACAATCGACGAGTACACAAAACAAACTTATGATATGGAAGAAGGAACAACTTATAGAAACAGTTTTGTTTCGTCAACACCAAAAGATCAGGGTGTTCGTCCAAAATATAATATTGTATTAAGAAATGATTCGGGTTTGGGACCAAGAGGGTCATCATTGTCAAGAAAGGAAGATAATGAAAAGGTTGATTTACCAACATTCAACAACCCGAATACGTACAAAACTGTAAAATTTTCCCAAATTGATTTGAGGGAAGGGGATACTTTGCCTTTACCCATAGACAATAGTGACATTAGGGAAATAGACGAAACTGACAAATCAAAGTACCGACATACTGGTAACACAGATAATTCTGGTGTAAAAATCAAACCATGTCAATATGATGGTAGTACATCATGGACGGACTATTTGTCCCATTTTGAAATGTGTGCACTTGTGAATAATTGGTCGAAAAATCGAAAAGGGTTATATTTGGCGGTATCGTTAATGGGACAAGCACAGACTGTACTTGGAGATTTACCAAGTGAGAAAAGACAAAACTTTTCTGATTTAGTCAGCGCAATTGAAGAGCGATTCGCGCCTTCTAGTCAAACTGAGTTATATAGAGTTCATTTTAAAGAGAGACGTCAAAAAGCCAGCGAATCACTTCCCGAATTAGGCCAGTCAATTCGAAGATTGTCCAACTTGGCATATCCTACTGCCCCATTGGACGTACGTGAAACTCTCGGGAAAGAGCAGTTTATTGACGCGCTTGTCGATTCGGAAATGCGGCTTAGAATAAAACAATCGCGACCGAAAGGTTTAAATGATGCCGTAAGACTTGCTGTTGAACTAGAGGCGTACAATAAAGCCGAAAATAAAGTAAGAGAGGGACGAGGTTATTTACGGCAGACTATGCATGATGACGAGTTCGATAGGGAAGAAAAGATTACAAAAAGTGACTCACCTACGAAAGACATTGCATCATGGATGCAAACAATAGAGAAAAGTCTAAGTACTCTTACGACTGAAATGGCAAAATTAAAAACTAGTGGTACAAATGAGGGGTCTTCATATAATAAAACGAGATATACCCAAAGTAAGAGGACAAATAAGGGTTGTTACAATTGTGGCAAATTTGGTCATTTAGCAAGGGACTGTCGCCTACCCCGAAGAAATAAGAACAATTATAATGGACATAAGGGGGATGAGTCTGTAAAAACATGAATGAAAACTAGGAAACAATATAACCGTAAGACAAATGAAGGTGATGTTACAACAGCATCTGAAGATGCTGGTATGTATGTCAAACTAAATGTAGGAGACATTGAAGCCAAGTTTGTGGTTGATACAGGAGCAACTTTGACATTGGTATCTTCCAAGTTATACGATATGTTGACTCCATTAGACAAATCATATCTAAGTGAAGTAAAGACAACTGTTAGGTCAGTGTGTGGCAATAAGCTAGAGCTTCGTGGAAAAGGGAGGTTCAATCTGCATTTCGGTCCAAATATGTTGCAATCTGAAGCTGTTGTGACTGATCTTCAAGTTGGTTTGGACTTCATGAAACGACATAATTGTTTAATTGATGTTAAGAATGGACACTTTTGTATTGGGGATTTTAAAGTAGATTTGTGTTTTCAGGGATCAATAGGCTGTTACCGAGTGGTTGCTTCAGAAGCGGTTGTCTTACCGCCAAGGTCAGAAATTGTCATTAATGGCACGGTTTGCTTAGCAGAAGGTCAAAAATTACCTGCTGACAATGCTTTGTTAGAAGCAAGTGAGCATGCAGGGAAAGACTACATTTTGACTGCTAGAACGTTGGTTAGGTCAGGCGAAAAAGTCCCTGTTAGATTAATGAACACAGAACTGGATCCTAAGACAATCTATCCTGGTACAACTATAGCACAAATGTCTGGTGTTGATCAAGTACTAGATGGTAATATTAGTTCAAGTGAACAGAAACATGACGGACTTAGACCAGATTTACAAGATCTGTTAGACAGGACATCAGATGAATTGACTTCGAAAGACAAACAAAAAGTTAAATCTTTGTTGATAGAAAATCAGAACTTGTTTGCTTCTTCTGATGTTGACTTGGGAAGGACCAATCTTGTAAAACATGAAATCAATACGGGAAACGCAAGGCCGTTTAAAGAACCGCCTCGTCGTACACCATATCATTTGAACAAGGTAGTAAATGACAACCTTGACAAAATGTTACAAAAAGAGATTATTAAAGATATACCTGCACACAAGTTGGCTTGTTTTGTCAGAGATAAAATAAAAGGGCAATTGCGAAGACAGAAACACTATCACGACCTCAAATTGTCTAATCAAAATTTCAGAAAAGATGATGAGGTATACGTCTATTTCCCAGTAAAGAAACCTGGGATGTCTTCAAAATTGACTAGTTTCTGGAAAGGTCCTTTCAAAATTCTCGATAAATATGGTGACCTTACATATAAAGTTGACTGTGGATACAGAGGGAAACCACAAGTCATACATGTCGACAGACTTAAGAAAAAGAACAAACAGACATTACGGACAGAATCAGATAATAACACTTTTGTTCCATTAAACACTGAAAATGATACAGCTGAAAACGACCCTATAGAGACTCCTTATGTTCAAGACATTGCTGTTCATGAGTCAACGTTGCCTGTTGAAGAAACTGAAGAAAGTAGTCACGAAGGGCGCCGTACAAGGCGAAAACCAGCTTGGATGGCAGATTACATTGTTAAATAGTTTTAGTATATTTAAATGAACAAAAATGTGTATATAGTACTTCTATGTTTTATCCGTTTTAAAAGTTAGTTTTAGACATGCGGGACGCATGTGTTTTTGAGGCGTGGGTTATGTGATGAATTGGTATCTAAGGCTATATTGTTTATATTAGTTTCTGTTCTGCAGAAGCCTTATTTAATGCATTTATATGATACTTTAATAAACATAGTAAAGATTTGGATGTTTCGCGGGTAAACTTTGGGTCAGGTCAAATGTAAAGGGGTGTTCCTTAGGAAACTCAGATACTAGTGATGAGACACTTTGGAAGAACGCCCCTCCTTCAATAATGGTACGGCTACCATCGGGGTATATAAGCAGGAGAGAATCCTAGCTCAGGGTCGATTGTCATAAGTCTTCGGAGACATAAGACCAAGCTACGGTACGTCGATATTCGAGATCGCTGTCTCGTATATATAAGGTATTATAGATAATATTACTAAGTGTAATAAAGAACAGGTTGGTGCCTGTAATAAATACAGACTTGTACGTTTACAAGCTGAACCGTATTGTACCGTATATGACAAGTGTGAGTCTGTGTGATCACCTTGTAAAGTACATAATTGTACCAACAGAACAGAGACAAGTGTGTAAACTTGTAGGGTACATTATTGTACCAGGAGGACAAGTTGTTCCTGACCTAGGACAAATTTGTACCAGTTGTATATTTATATTAAAGTAGAATTGTTTATAGCTAGTTTATTAAAGATTGCAAAGAGCAGTTGTACATATTTTGGTTCATTGATGTTGATTTATAAATGAAGATTGTTTGTTGTATATTTTGTAAATAGAACAATTTTGGATCCAGTATCAAACTGGTAACGAACTCATTCTAAAATAGAAACAGACACGCTTACCCGGTGTACACGTTACATTACTATACCCTATTAAGTCTTCCATACATTTTTGCTCACTTTCCATAATACTGCTATATGAATCATGTTATAGATAGAACCTTACATTTCACACAGCTAATCAAAAGCCGACTAATATTTGTACGTCAATACACTTTGATTTGCTGTTATAGATGGATGACTCTGACCTAAGATTAACTCTCAAGCATTTCTCTTTTTTCTCAGACGATTGGTGTATCATCGTAGAATGCCAATCATATTGACAAGCCAAGTTCTGCGGTAATTGACAAGATAAAATCTCCATTCAATTTTCTATTTTACGTTGGAATGAACATTAAATATTGAAAAGAAGCTCATCAACCCTTACTGTCAAAGCTCAACAATATATAAATAACCTTTTCCTCACAGAATAAGCGTTGTAATTAAAGTAATGCATAGAAGCGCCTGTAATAAATACCAAAATGGTTAACCTATGCCAAATATAATCTAAGATTCTGTCACATGTCTAACAGCAGCTATTCAAAATTCGATCCTACTACAAGTGTTATAGAATAAGGAATCGTATGTTATTAGTGTATTTTACTTATGGTGTGTTTCTTCTTATCTAATCCTCGTATCTATAACATTTGTTCGGGGGTATGAAGTGATCCCATAATTTGGCTCGCACGAGCCTTTGGTATCGTTCGCCTCTCCTGGACATACATCGAAAAGCGCTTTAGGACGAGGCTTCATGAGGTAAACACATATATTATTGATCATAAAACTGACCAACAACTGAAACTACTAATTACAGAAAGCTTCGTCCATAATTCCAAACAATAGTTAAAATCAGATATTTTCTATTAAAAAGAAACTTATGATCAGAACTTACAACAAAGTAAATTACAATCTACTATACGACGGAACTCATCAAAGAAGAACGTTGGTTCTAACCTATATAAAACATTCGTTTATTGTTTGTTCTAACCTAAATAAAACAGTCGTTTATTGTTGGTTCTAACCTATATAAAACAGTCGTTTATTGTTAGTTCTAACCTATATAAAACAGTCGTTTATTGTTGGTTCTAACTTATATATAAAACAGTCGTTTATTGTTGGTTCTAACCTATATAAAACAGTCGTTTATTGTTGGTTCTATGTGGACCAGGCGTACTCATTTAAATATTACGCCTTATTTTACGACTGGTTTCCGCCTCAGTTACGCTTGGTTTCCGCCTTGTTTTATACGCCTGGTTGACGCCCGTACATGCATTCCTTAAACACTACAATGACGCCCGGATAAAGTATGATTTTTACGCCTGGTTTCCGCCTCAGTTACGCTTGGTTTCCGCCTTGTTTATGCCTGGTTGACGCCCGTACATGCATTCCTTAAACACTACAATGACGCCCGGATAAAGTATGATTTTTACGCCTGGTTTCCGCCTCAATTACGCTTGGTGTCCGCCTTGTTAATGCCCGGTTGACGCCTGTACATGCATTCCTTAAACACTACAATGACGCCCGGATAAAGTATGATTTTTACGCCTGGTTTCCGTGTCATATACGGGCGTCACATTTCGTATAATTGTCTGCAGTTGTTACATGTAATACCATTTTCAAAAACGAAAGGTAAATATGCTAGATATACTAACTGGAGTTGTAATGACATGATTAAAGCTGTAAATGTTCTCCTCGGTTACGTTTATATACATTTCGGCAATACTGTTTATCGACAGGTTGTAGGAATTCCTATAGATACTAATTGTGCCCCTATGAATCATAGTTTATGGCCAAACTCAGCAAAGACTCGTAAAGGAACTATTATCAAGTAATTTGGCACTACTGTAGCGAAAAAAATCTTTTAAAATGGAAAAAATTCAAGAAAGAGCTCTAAAATTCATTTATGAAGATTATGATATTCCTTACGAAAAACTGCTAGAAAATCTAAATTACCATCTTTAAAAATAAGAAGAATAAAAACAATTGCAATAGAAACATTTAAAATAATTCACAAAAAAAGTCCGAGCTACCTTCATGATTTGATAGATATAAAATTAACAAGTATGATTTAAGATCACAGGAAACAGCAGTACTCCCAAGAGTTCGAACAACTAAGTATGGCTTAAGATCGTTTCGCTATAATGCTGCACAAATCTGGAATGAGCTACCGAACCATTGTCGAATGGAAACATCTTTTGACCAATTAAAAAAATTGGTACAAACATGGGATCCAAGTAACAGCTCATGTCAGTGCAGTGCATGCATATAGTGTGTATGCCCGTTTGGCCATTGTTATATTATTGTTCGTTTCTGTGTGTGTTGCATTTTAACGTTGAGTCGTTTGTGTTTTCTCTTATTTTTGAGAAATTGAGATAAGACGTGGCACGGTATTTGTCTATCCCAAATGCATGTATTTGGTTTTCATGTTATATTTGTTATTCTCGTGGTGTTTTGTCTGATGCTTGGTCCGTTTCTGTGTGTGTTACGTTTCGGTGTTATGTCGTTGTTCTCCTCTTATATTTAATGCGTTTCCCTCGGTTTTAGTTTGTTACGCCGATTTTGTTTTTTGTCCATGGATTTATGAGTTTTGAACAGCGGTATACTACTGTTGCCTTTATTTATTTTACGTTTATTTTTGTGTGACTATATGATTTGTGCAATCTTATTATTAACTTTTTGTTTTAAGTGTATTATATGCTTTTAACTTATATATGTCATTTATGGTATCTTACTATGCATTATATGTTTGAAATTGTGTTGTTTTTCATGACTTTTGTATGTGTGTATTGTATTGTGTGTGTGTATTGTATTTTGTTATTAAGTCGATTTGAAAAGCTCACTAGAGCTTGTGTTATGTAGTTTATTGAATATCGACTCTAAATAAAACCTCGAATCTTGAATCTTGAATCCTGAATCTTGAATCTTGTATCTTGAATCTTACTTAAAATACATCAAATATAAACAGCAATAAATGCATGTCCTTTTCTAGATTTAGATAGTTCAGTTTTACACGAAAAACTCTATAAAAGGGACTTGTTTTCTTTCCCTATTGTTAATTTTCCTTTTTTTGGGAGGTGATATGTTTCCTTGTCACTGTGTTATAGCGTTTGTATATCACTATGCTTCATTCGCTATGCCAATGTTGGCAGGTACATTTCGGATTTCAATGAGCGTAATCTATGTATTGCTGGCAAATTGTTATGTCAAGTATTTCGTTATCAAAACTACTAAAAACCTTAACAAATTTCTTCCATAGATACAAAGATTTGGTTTGCACTTTTGGCTGTTCCTGCTATGGCAATTGGAAACCATGGTATTTCTGATATTGATCAATAATTCAATTACTCCTTATGGGGTCAATTGACAATTTTGGTTATATGCGACTTATTTGTAGATCTTACTTTGCTGAACATTTTTGCTGTTTACAGTTTATCTTTGTCATTAACAATATTCAAGATATTAACTAAAGACTGCAACATTTCTTTAAAATTACAAATTAAGTGGCAGCAACCCAACAATGGGTTATAAGATTCATCTTAAAATTTCAGGGCTGATAAAAAACACATTTACGTTGTGTCAGATTTGCTCTAAAGGCATTGGTTTTTGAGATATAAGCCAAAAACTGCATTTTACACCTATATTCTATTTGTAGCCATGGTAGCCATGATTTTTGACAAAAATGAAAATAAAACAAAACTTTTATTCTAGATACCCTATGGATCATTCAGCTTAAGTTTGGTTTGAATTGGTTCACCAGGCTTAACTCTTCAGATGGATAAAAATACAAATAATACAAATACAAGTGGATGTAACCGGGTTCTTGTACATCCCAAAAAAAAAAATCATGCATCTAAGACTTAATTATCAATCAGTACACATCAAACATCCAATCGATTTAGTGTAAAGACGTCATAAACAGTCAGATAAAAACATGACCTTGTGCAATGCCAAGATAAAGGTATCTACACATTACAGATACATAAATGTGTATATGTATACCGGTATAACAATAATATTTAGTTTGCTTTTAATATACTGATAACAAAATCAATATCAATACCAATAAAAACATTATGCAATGATCTAATTAAAGTGTTGAATTGGTAACCAGTATGTTTGATATATCGTCTTAAATCTAGAAAATGGGTTCAGAACTAAACTTTGTGACAGAAGAGATAACTTCAGGTTTCTAATTGTAACTTTCCTTTTTTATAGAAACATTTCAGCAGCACCTGCTTGTGGATTCTATATCCCTCAGTTGATACAATATGTCAGGTCTTGCATTTCCTATCATGATTTCCTTGTTTGAGAGTTGCTGGTCATAAATAAAGGCAACAGTAGTATACCACTGTTTGAAATTCACAAATAGATTGAGAGAAAACATAAGACAAGAGTTGATAGTGGGGAAGTTGAAATCCTATCATTGATATCATCAATCACCACCATGAGTTGGTTGACCTTTTCACAGACACCACCATGAGTTGGATGACTTTTTACAGACACCACCATGAGTTGGTTGACCTTTTTACAGACACTACAATGAGTTGGGCGACCTTTCTGCAGACACCACAATGAGTTGGTTGACCTTTCTGAAGACACCACCATGAGTTGGTTGACCTTTTTACAGACACCACCATGAGTTGGTTGACTTTTAACAGACACCACCATGAGTTGGTTAACCTTTTTACAGACACCACCATGAGTTGGTTGACCTTTTTACAGACACCACCATGAGTTGGTTGACTTTTTACAGACACCACCATGAGTTGGTTGACCTTTTTACAGACACCACCATGAGTTGGTTGACTTTTTTACAGACACCACCATGAGTTGGTTGATCGTTTTACAGACACTACCATGAGTTGGTGGACTTTTTACAGACACCACCATTTCAAAGCAATTCCATCTTTGTTTTCAAGAATGACTGGATTTGTTCTTATATGAGCTACATGATGGGTGCCAAATGTCAAGCAGGATCTGTTTACCATTACATAACACCTTCAATCATCCCTGAATTTTGGTAGTTTTTGTGTTGTGCAGTCATTTTTTTGCCATGACATGGTCAGTTTTTTTTTTAAACTTATGATTTCAAGTCTTCCTTTGATATCTTTCACCATTTTTAAAGAGACAAAGGATACAAAGTAATGGCAAAGCTCATACTGCTCCTTTGGGGAACTAATAAAAATAAATGGCATTTTAACATATTTCTATTATATTTAAAAATTTCTGACACATTATGGTACTAGTAACTGTTAATATCACATGAATGTTATAAGTGTAAATATCACACCATCATAGTGATGATTGTAGAGTTAGTATGTTTCTCTTTACTTTCCAGCACCTAAAAAAGAGAAAAAAAGAGTTTATTCAATTTCCCTTTAGTTATTGAGAATTGTTGTTATTTGACATACATTGTGTATATTTATACCCTAGGAAGAAAGACTAGAGGCTCCAAAGAGCCTGTGTCGCTCACCTGATATTTTTGTTTACAATTGATGCATGAAATAATGCATTAGTTTCAGAGATATAAGCCAAAACCTGCATATTACTCATATGTTCTATTTTTAGCTATGTTGGCCATGTTAGTTAGCAGGCCAGGTCACAGAAAACATTTTTTTAAATAGATACCCTTATGATGATTGTGGCTAAAAAGTTAGATTAAATTGTCTTAGTAGTTTCAGGGAACATTTTGTAAAAGATTACCATTATTTACAAAATTATTAAAAATTGAATTTAAAGGGCAATAACTCCTTAAGGGATCAATTGACAATTTTGGTCATGTTGACTTATTTGTAGACCTGACTTTGCTGAACATTATTGCTGTTTACATTTTACAATATCTCTAATAATATTAAAGATAAAAACCAAAAACTGCAAATTTTCCTTAAAATGACTAATTCAGGGGCAGCAACCTAACAATGCCTTATCTGATTTGTCTGAAAATTTTAGAGCAGATAGATCATCACTTGATAAACATTTATACAGGTTGTCATTGGACTCATTTTTTAATCTAGATACTCCAATGGTGATTGTGGCCAACTTTGGTTTATAATATTGGCCCACTTTTTGTAAAAGTTAACTGAAACAATGGATGATGATTGACGTGATGAGAAAAGTTCACTAGGCACATTGGGCCAGGTGAGCTAAAAAAACATTTGTATGTATTTCCCATAAGGTCCTGTGTTAAACTAAGTCCCCCGCTGGCTGCCATCTTGGATGATGGATCGGTCCTGTGTTAAACTAAGTCCCCTGCTGGTGGCCATCTTGAATGATGGATTGGTCCTGTGTTAAACTAAGTCCCCCGCTGGCAGCCATCTTGGATGATGGATTGGCTACAAAGTAACACTTGGTCAGCACCTCATAAGAAACATTCATGCCATGTTTGGTTTCATTCCATTCAGTGGTTCTCTAAAAGAAGTCATTTGTATGCATTTCCCATAGGGTCCTATGTTAAACTAAGTCACCATCTGGCGGCCATCTTGGATGATGGATCGGCTACAAAGTAACAACACTTGGTCAGCACCTCATAAGGAACATTCATGCTATGTTTGGTTTCATTTCTTTTAGTGGTTCTCTAAAAGAAAACATTTGTATGTATTTCCCATAAGGTCCTGTGTTAAACTAAGTCCCCTGCTGGCGGCCATCTTGGATTATGGATCGGCTACAAAGTAACAACACTTGGTCAGCACCTCATAAGAAACATTCATGTCCATGTTTGGTTCCATTCCATTCAGTGGTTCTCTAGAAGAAGTTCAAAATGTAAAAAGTTAATGACGAAGACGACGGACGCCAGACGCCAAGTGATGAGAATAGCTCACTTGGCCCTTCAGGCAAGGTGAGCTAAAAATGAGGCAATACTTACTAGCACATGTACCAGTATTGAGGGCGATATCATCAATAGCAATGTCCCCTCTATATGAACTACCTCTGATTCCATCTATCGTGATCTGAAGAAAAAAAGATAAATATCTAAAATATGCAAAAATACTAGTTAAAATTTATGGCTTTAAAGATTTTTTTAAGTGTGTGATATCATTGTGTGAGAGAATTTGATGTTTGTTTTACCAAGGTTCATTTGAACCCATTTTATGAAAATATCAATGAACCAAGAAATATCACTGTATCAATGTACCAAAGAATCCAAGAAATTTTTGCAATGTTTCTAGATGCCTGACCAAAGGAAATCATAAATTAAACAAAGAATCATAATTCTGTGGCCAAGTACACCTTTATTATGTGTATGAACATCCTAATAAATATTAAAGGTGCACCTCCAAAAACTGTAGGAGGAGATAGCCAGACAAACAATGTATCCTAATCTGGAAGATGGACAAACAGATGGAATGGATGGAACAGATTGCAATGTTAACTAGAGATTCTAAAGAGCCTGTGTTACTCGCTTTGGTATATGTGCATATTCAACAAAGTACACTTTCCACATTGTAGAATAGACTAAAATTTATGACAAAAATCTCCATTTTCATGATTTTGTTAACTTTGTATTGCTAATTATTCAGTCTGTTCAGTTTCTCTCAATTTTTTTTTTATCGTTTTTGCTATAAACATAAAAGAGGGTAAAATAAATGCTCATTTAAGGGCAATCACTCCTACATATAAATGACTGATAGTCTGTAACTATAAAGGCTGAATTTGACTTGTTAGTAGATTTTGTCTTGCTATTTTTAATATCTCTTATAATTTTATGATGCAAGGCAAAACACAAAAAAAAAAAGGTAAAAATTGTCATTAAAGGGCTATAACTCCAATAAGGAGTTGTAGGACCATTTCCTCTTTATTGTTTTAATTGTAGATCTTGTCTTGTTGATAAATTTTGCTTGTTTTAATTTTTATTTATTGATGTTAAATTTTTAAGATAGTGATATGGCAAAAACTCAAAATATTAGTAAAAATGTCATCAAAAGGCTATAGGTTGCATTTCTGTAAATATTGACAAAGCATTTTCCCATAGGAACTCCCTTTACGGCTAAAACTATACCACTTTTACTATGAAGTTCTGAAAAAAATCATATCCTAGAATGGAAAGTTCATATGCACTACTTATTTTTCAAAGGTCAAAATATAGGGCTGTGTTGCATATTTTCAACGTTTATATGCCCCGAACTTCTAAGAGTTTCAACTAACACTAAATTTCTTAACTATCCCTACCTCGACTGTAGGGTTACCATAAATTTCAATATAAACAATATTCACATGTATATTTTCTGGGAACTTTCCCAAGTTATGTCTCTATGAGATGCAACCTACAGATCAGAACTAAGAACCAGTATGTAAACAAAATTAATTTTCTATGAATATTCTAAATCTCCCCAAAAGAGGCGTGGTTTGAGAAACAGCTGTATTTACAAAGTGCAACCTTTAACGCTTTTATGGAGTCAACTGACAATTTTTACCACACAGACTTATCTGTAGAACTTGTCTTAATTGCTGATGACTTTTTTCAATTAAAAGTTTATCTCTTTCTATTATCTATATCTATTAAAAGGCAAAAAGGCAAAAAATAGTAAATATTGTAACTTAAGGGAAATAACTCCTAAAAGAAGTCATCAAACAGTTTTGACATATATGACAATTGGTATAGCTCTAGATTCAGAATATTTTTGTCCTTATCAGATTGTCTCTATTTTTTACTGTCTTCAAAATAGTAAACAAACTTGCATTTTATCCCCCATGTTCTATTGTAAGCCATGTCGGCTATCTTGGATGGCAGGCAATTCATCTGACATATTTTTATACCAGATACATTATTTATGATACTATCTTATCATAAACAAACTTCTGACAAGTTCTGTCCAAGTCTGGTGGAAATCCAAGACAGTTTAAGAAAGTAATTAAGATTTGAAAAACTTTAACCACAGAGAGGATATTTGTGGACGTCTGACGACAACAAAATGTAGGATCGCTATGTATCGCTTTTGCAACAAAAGTCACCGGCTCAAAAACATTGATTGTAACTTACGATAATGTTCAATGTTAAAACATTTTTGTGGAATAAGACACAGAACTGGCTTATCAAATTATGATATGTCTATCTATTACTTAGGAGATAACTGTATAGTTGTTTAAGCTCCATCGGCATCAGGTTTACTGGTAATGCTTTGGAAGAGCCAGTTAACAGGTATTTGCGACCATCAAATCACCAATTGATGCTGTCGAAGCTTAAATTACAATATTGTTATCTCCAGTCTAATAAAACTGACAAAATAAAAGGTCAAATTATACATTTAAAATCTGTCATTTACATCGTCTGTGCTTGATCGTACATTTGTGAATTGATGCCATGAAAATTGGTGACATTATCCAATCAAAATGAATGTTACAAACAAAGTTGCATTATAATACATCACACTTACAACAGGATTTCTTTGTTGTGGTATATCTATAATAGCAGTTTTCCATAGGTCTGGATCAGATTGCTCTCCTGATTTTGTCCAGATACTCGTCAGAGAAGATGATCTATCCCCAGCAAATACTTCCAATGATCCCGTGCTTGATCCCTTCATATGATACTGGAAGGTGAGACACCAACTACCAGCTGAAATAGTTAAAATCAGTCAACCGTGAGAAGGTTACAAAGAATGAGGGGATTATCAATATACTGTACGGGGGAAGCAAGAGGATTAACAATATACTGTACAGGAGCTACAAAGAAGCAAGTGGATTAACAATATTTTGTATGGGGGCTACAAAGAAGCAAGTGGATTAACAATATTCTGTATGGGGGCTACAAAGAAGCAAGTGGATTAACAATATTCTGTATGGGGGCTACAAAGAAGCAAGTGGATTAACAATATTCTGTATGGGAGCTACTGTACAGGGGCTACCTATATGTGTACAAAACTTTATGATAGTTGTTCCTATGTATGAATGAAGTTGCATATAGATGAAGAAAGATGTGGTATGAGTACCAATGAGACAACTCTTCATTTAAGTCACAATTATAAAAGTAAACCATTATAGGTCAGGGTACAGTCTTCAATCTAATCCGCTTGCATACCTTAAATTGATAAATTGGTGCGAAAGGACAGAAACACATTATATTGCTGCTGCATATACTTGACATCATTGCCTGATATATATTCGAGTATCAAGTCTTTTTCACAAATATTGTACAATCAAAAGAAAAATTTGTAAGGGTTCCGGGGAACCCAGTGTCTTGCCTACTTTTGCTGTAAATCGCAGGCTCAACAAAAATGAGGAAAAAACTCAATACAAATATTCCTCTTGATACAATCTTCTGATTGTAAGAAGCTTCTGTCTAAGTTTGGTTAAAATCCAGGATAGTTTATGAATCTAATTAATGTTTAACTGCAGACTGTACATTTATTTATGGTTAACTGGAAGAAAATCTAAGTCCATTTAAAAGTAAAATACGGATTTATTATTTTACAAAATTTACTTCTGGATACTATTTTATGATCATAATTAAGCTTCTGTCCAAGTTTGGTACAAACCCAGGATAGTTTAAGAAAGTTATTAAAATTTTAAAAACTTTAACCACAGAGTGAATGTAATGTTTCCCCGCAGAAAAACTAAGTCCATTTAAAAGTAATATATGGAAAAAATGGATTTATTATTTTACAAAATTTACTTCTGGATACTATCTTATGATCATAAACAAGCTTTTGTCCAAGTTTGGTAGAAATCCAGTATAGTTTAAAGAAAGTTATTAAAATTTCAAAAACTTTAACCACAGAGTGAATATTTGTGGCCGCCGCCGCCGGAATGTAGGATCGCTTAGTCTCGCTTTTTCGAAGGCTCGACAAAAATGAATAAAAAGATACTATTTGTTATTTCTGGGGCTTTTATAGCTGATTATGCAGTATGGGCTTTGCTCATTGTTGAAGGCCATACAGTGACCTATAGTTGTTAATTTCTAAATGTCATTTGATTTCTTGTAGAGAGTTGTGTTATTGGCAATCATACCACTTCTTTTTTATATATAAAAGTTATGTAGTCCTGTAATATTATGTTGTCATTTCTATGTTATATTTAACATTGCCATTAAAGTGCGAGGTTTGGCATGCCACAAAACCAGGTTCAACCCACCATTTTTTCCTTTAAAAATGTCCTGTACCAAATCAGGAATATGGCCATTGTTATATTATAGTTCTTTTCTGTGTGTGTTACTATTTAACGTTGTGTCGTTTGTTTTCTCTTATCTTTGAGTGTAAATTGACATTGCGATAAGACGTGTCACGGTACTTGTCTATCCCAAATTCATGTATTTGGTTTTGATGTTATATTTGTTATTCTCGTGGGATTTTGTCTGATGCTTGGTCCGTTTCTGTGTGTGTTAGTTACATTGTAGTGTTGTGTCGTTGTTCTCCTCTTATATTTATGCGTTTCCCTCAGTTTTAGTCTGTTACCCCGATTTTGTTTTTTTGTCCATGGATTTATGATTTTGAACAGCGGTATACTACTGTTGCCTTTATGGATATATCATAATTTAATAACTCACGTTTCATGCTTAAAATAGCTAACAATTTCCAACTTTTTAAATAACATTACAGCAAAAAGAAGGTAAATGTTACAATGTTTGATTAGCTTGCTTAGGTATACTACCCTCCTGTAAGAGTAAACTAGATAACCAATCTATCTGACTGTAGGACTACACTACTACGAAAGGAGGGAAGTATACCTAACTTAATAATGACTTCACAGTTCAGCAGGCAAGCTTAACAAACATTGTTATCTTTACATACACACTAAATGCATTTTGCTGTAATATTTAATGAGACCAGGATAAGGACCGAGAAATCTCTGCATCAAAATAACAATTTGTTCTAATTTTCAAAAAAGAAAGATAAAGAATCGTACCAGGTAAGTTAGTATCTTGAGTTGAGAGAACAGCTGTATCACCAATAACTCTTGGAGAGGACGTCTCTATGTACATGTAGTAATCTCCTGTGGCTGCACCACTTGGTCCTGTTGAACTACTTGGGGTGGATTTCTACAAAATTATTGAAGTCCGTAACATCAGTTACAAAAAACACTTGATACATTATATGTGTTGAATTATCTGTATGTAGCTCTCCAGAACAGTCACAATTATTTAACTAGCACTTTTGTTCATTCTTTAAAAATCCCATTAATAAATTCACAAATATTTTAAAATCTATAAAATTGAGAATAAAAATTTGTAAGGGTTCCGCCTACTTTTGCTGTTAATCGCAGGCTCAACGTAAATGAAAAAAAAAAATTAATAAAAATATTCCTCTCAATACTATCTTTTGAATGTACTTAAGTCCAAGTTTGGTAAAAATCCAGGATAGTTTATGAATCTAATAAATGTTTAAAAAACTTTAATTGCAGACTGTATGTAATGTTAAAAGGGCCGTAACTAGGGTTTGAATTCAGGGGAGGCAGGGGTTTGGAGGCCGCCGATTGAGGCCCTTAAGATTAGGGGGTTTGGGGCGCAGCCCCCCACCGATTTTTTTCTCTCAGTAATAAAATGGCTAAAAATGACCCTTTTTCATTACTTTAGGAAACATCAGTATTGCTTGAAACTTGAAGCAATTTTTATGCAAAAACAAGCTGAGGTTGCTGTTCGGGGTGAGCGTAGGCTCCGTCCTGAAGGCCGTACTTTGGCCTATTATTATTAACATTAAATACATCGGATTTTTTTGGTTTTCTCTCAATAAAATCAGTGGCTAAAAATGACCCATTTTCCTTCGATTTCAATCAGTATTGCTAGATCCTGGAAGCAATTTTTATGCAAACAATTATTATCTGTATTTAAAGATTATTTTGTTAGAAATCATAGAAAATCATTGTTAGAAAAAACATATAAAGCAAGATCATAGAACGCAAGATATTCTTTTTATCGAGGACCTTGAAGTTCAATATTGTTGAAAGCTGAACAGACATGTATATAACTTAACAACCAGATAATATTTCTATACTAGTATATACTTAGTAAAGAAAGTCCCTGCTACAACGAATGAGAGTTTGAAACTACTAAGGCATTGACCATAATGACATTGTTGTTCTCGTACGATCGGGAGACGTTAAAAAAATATTCCAACAGCTGAAAAAAATAATAATACTGAAACGTTTCACTGTCGATCAAAAGTCCGGAAAATGACATATATCACATATCATGATATCACTGTTAAAACTATGGTAAAACTGTAAACTTGTGTTGTTTATAATATAAATTCAAGTTCTCCGTGTACATAATTTAAATATATCATTTTATTACTTCAAAAAAAGAATTTGGTGTAGAAAATTCAGGGGAGGCAGTTGCCTCTCCTGCCTCATAGGTAGTTACGGCACTGGTTAACTGAAAAAAAAAGTCCATTTATAAGTAAAATATGAAAAAAAACAGGTACAAAATTTTAACCAAATTCCCTTTTAGATACTAGCTTTTGATCATAAACAAGCTTTTGTCCAAGTTTGGAACAAATCCAGGATAGTTTAAGAAATTTATTTTAAAAATTTCAAAACTTTTACCACAGAGTGAATATGTTTCTTGGTGGAAAAACTAAGTCTGTTTATAAGTAAAATAAGGAAAAACAGGAATTGTTTTTTTTACAAATTTTCCCTCTGGATACTATATTATGATCATAAACAAGCTTCTCCCTTACAGAACTGAAATGTTTGCAGCAGATCTGCTGCAAACTTGCTGCAGGTCTGCTGCAAACAAAATGCTTGCAGGAACCCTTTGAATAATGTTTGCAGATGTTCGCAGCTAGCTGCAAACCTCCTGCAAACATTGCAGCTTTTTGTTGCAAGCTTGCGGCAAGGTTGCAGAAACAAATATGTTTGCAGTAAGGTTGCAGGAAAAACAAGAATATAAGGGATGTTCGCAGCTAGATTGCAGGAATCTTTGACAATTGTATATGTTTGCAATACCATTGCAAGAAACTACATAAAACGACTGAGCATGCCTATTGGTAACTTCCTGGAAGATAAAGATTTGAAATTTGAAAATGTTGGTGATGTTTGTGTCATGATATATATTAGTGTTCAGGGAGGCATTATAGTTTGGCAATTAACAGATTAGCTTTTAAAGACATTATTTGTAAGTAAATATTCATCGTAGAAAGTTAACTTATGAAATTCATTCCCTCCACAGATATCTGCATGAGGTTTAAAATACATTTTCAAATATGTATAACCATGCAATATACAGTACTCCCTCATATGCTTAGAGATTATAACTTACAAAATATATGTAAGTCTAATTGAATTTTGTGACAATTTTTGTTTAACTATAGCCGCCGCCGTATTAGCTGTAGCTGTAGAAAATTTCAAATAAATCTGTTTAACTTTAGATTCATGCATGTAATTCATTTGAGAACGTACTTGGAATTAATTTAACTTATTAAACATGTTAAAAGGTATAAACTTGTGCTATGATAATTTTTCAAATGATAAAGTAATTGAATTATTTTATGAATGGATGGATGTACAAATGTAACTTTTTAAGAATTTGCTGTGTAATATTGATAAAATGATGTGTACACAACATGACATTGGTTAATTGTATAACAGATTGATTTGAATAAAAATGTTTGCAGCAGGTCTGCAGCAAACACGCAGGAGAAAGATTAATTTGCATAAATATGTTTGCAGCAGGTCTGCGGCAAACACTCATTTGCATATAAATGTTTGCAGCAGATCTGCAGCAAACAGGCAGGAGAAAGATTAATTTGCATAAATATGTTTGCAGCAGGTCTGCAGCAAACACTCATTTGCAGCAGGTCTGCAGCAAACACTCATTTGCATATAAATGTTTGCAGCAGGTCTGCGGCAAACACTCATTTGCATGGTAAATTGTTTGCAGTAGACCTGCAGCGTATTTGCAACAAACACGCCGCAAACACGGAATCTATGTGCGCTGCAAGTTCGCAGCAAGTTCGCAGCAGACTTGCAGCAAATGTTTGCATGAGTCTGATATTTTCAGTAAGGGAGCTGTTCAAGTTTGGAAGAAATCCAGGTTATTTTAAGAAAGTTATTAAAATTTCAAAAACTTTAACCACAGAGTGAACATTTGTGGACACCACAGCCACCGATGACGCCGACGGAATGTAGGATAGTTATGGCTCACTTTTTTGACAAAAGTCAAAGGCTTTACAAAAATGGGAATGTGTCAAAGAGAAAAGAATCTGACCAAAGAGCAGATAACAGCTTAAGGCAATCAATGGGTCTCTAATAAATTTTAAAAAGGAGACGTAACAAGGGCTTCCAAAAATTAATTGAGCCAGCCAACCATTTTATGTCTCATAATGATTTTAATCCCTTAAGGTTTAGTAACAAAAGGCAATTATGGACCATAGTAACCAGTTGGCCATCATATAACAATATTGAACTTCATTTTGATAAACTGTTAAATTGACAGGGCATCTTTCATAGTCTAGATCTGCAACATTAGCGTACTAAAATCTGCCTTAGACTCTTTATTTGTGCAAAATAATATTGTCAAAAGTTTTACTTTCGTTTTTAAAAAGCACATTTCCCTATTATGTACATAATTTCTTCAAAAGAAAATACTAGAATGTCAGATAACAGTATCAATTATAATTAAAGCTTTTTTGTAGAATTAGGAAGAGCTTACAGTACGTCGTGTCCAATCAAATTCATCATTAGTTGTATCCTTGAAAATACATGTTGCACCATCTGTCTCAAATCCACAGCTGTAGGAATTACCAGATACATCTGTAAAACACAATATAAAGATCTTTTTAAAAAATTGTAAAAAATTGTCGAGTTATCATTCTCCCCCAAAATATACAGAACTTCTGTACCCAAAACATGCGGGAAGGAAATATTTGTTGGAACAACATCCTAATGACCAATAGACAAATGATTTGAAAGACTTTGGTTTTGAAACATTTAAATACATAACTAAGAAATGAATGTTGATCTACTTTGTATTTTCTTTTAATAACTCAAATCTCAAACAGTTACAGACTATACTAGAGTGTTTATTCACCTGAAATAGCTATAACTATTCAATTGTTTACGCCACTGGTAATAAGAAAATGAAACTGAATATCTATTAGCATTTCTTTGTTTTTTAACAAGTGCTTGTTTGTTTTATTTATCTTCATACTTTTAGGTATTTACAGATAATCATATGCTCCTCATATTCACATTTGTTGGTAAATGTATGCTCCTTTATGATGTTAAATGAAAAATACTGAAGAGAATGAAAACAGGAACAGATTACATAAAAAAGGGACGAAAGATACCAAAGGGACAGTCAAACTCATAAATCTAAATTAAACTGTCAACGCCATGGCTAAAAATGAAAAAGACAAACAGAAAAACAATAGTACACATGACACAACATAGAAAACTAAAGAATAAACAACACGAACCCCACCAAAAACTAGGGGTGATCTCAGGTGCTCCGGAAGGGTAAGCAGATCCTGCTTCACATGTGGCACCCGTCGTGTTGCTTATGTGATTACAAATCCGGTAAATAGTCTAATTCGGTAGGTCACATTCATGAAAGGGAAGGGGATTGTAGTTACGACGTAAGGAACATATCCGATATATTACATGCTGCCATGTTGTTGGAAGTTTTCAGGCCAAAATCGTACAAAATCAAACCTTCTACCATTAATGATGCTACAAAATAATGATTGAGGTTTGTACAATCCAAATTTTAGTCCTCAATAATTTCCAACTTTGTACTTTATTTGGCCTTTTTAACTTTTTGATTTGATCGTCACTGATGAATCTTTTGTAGAGGAAAGGCCGTCATTTGCACAAATACTATAATCCTGGTATCTATAATGAGTCCATTGTGGTATGGTTGTCAATGATACCATAGACCAAATGACAGACACTAACAGCTATAAGTCACACCTTTCAACCATGAGCAAAGCCATTACCATATTGTTAGCTATAAAAGGCCCCAAAATCACAAATGTAAAATGATTAAAACCAGAAAACTAATTATTTTACAAAATAAAATGAACCAAAAAAACAAATCAGGCACATACAAACAAAATGTAAAAGGAAGGGACATGTTAGAAAAATCCCACCCACCTTAATTTTAATTATGAATACTAACCTTGAACATCACAGTTATCTCCTGACCAGCCTGTCATACAATTACAATAATAACCAGCAGAACTGCCATCCTCATTACAGCTACCACTATTGTTACAAGGGTTTGTAGCACAGGCAGACGGTCCAGAGGCACCTGAAATAATCAAAGTGTTAACGTACTGTTTGATAGAATATGTTCAAATATCAAAGTGCTGTCCTACTGTTTGATAAGAATTGTTCAAATATCAAAGTGCTGTCATACTGTTTGATAGAATATGTTCAAATATCAAAGTGTTAACTTACTGTTTGATAGAATATGTTCAAATATAAAAGTGTTAACTTACTGTTTGATAGAATATGTTCAAATATCAAAGTGTTAACTTACTGTTTGATAGAATATGTTCAAATATCAAAATGTTAACTTACTGTTTGATAAAAATTGTTCAAATATCAAAGTGTTAACTTACTGTTTGATAGAATATGTTCAAATATCAAAGTGTTAACTTACTGTTTGATAAGAATTGTTCAAATATCAAAGTGCTGTCCTACTGTTTGATAAAAACTGTTCAAATATCAAAGTGCTGACGTACTGTTTGATAAAATTGTTCAAATATCAAAGTGCTGACGTACTGTTTGATAAAAAATATTCAAATATCAAAGTGCTTAAGAAAGTACTCAGGTCAGATTTTAGAATTTTTGTCAGATGTTCTGACTTCCTTGGTTTTTTCCTACAATACACGGTAAATTAGTTTGCCCCTTAACTCCCACTTTTCTTTTCATAGGAGACTTCTATAGCTAATAAAGTGTGCATTTCCAAAATTTAAGCAGATTTTAGTACTGTTCGAGAAAATTATTCAACAATCCAATTGATGAAATGCTGTTTGCTTCACATTTGTCAACGAATCTAAACACTGAATTGTGTCTGTTTATCTATCATAATCTAAATCTTACAAGGCATAATGAAGATACGATGTTTCTCTCTAAATATCATAGTTGTCTATATCAGCTTGATACTTACATTGTCCCTAACTAAGTTTAACTGAATCAAGGTCTATATCAACTTGATACTTACATTGCCCCAAACTTAGTTTAACTAAATCAAGGTCTGTATCAACTTGATTCTTACATTGTCCTATACTAAGTTTAACTGAGTCAAGGTCTGTATCAACTTGATACTTACATTGTCCCAAGCTAAGTTTGACTGAATCAAGGTCTATATTAGCTTGATACTTACATTATCCCAAGCTAAGTTTGACTGAATCAAGGTCTATATCAACTTGATACTTACATTGTCCCAAACTTAGTTTAACTGAATCAAGGTCTATATTAGCTTGATACTTACATTGTCCCTAACTAAGTTTAACTGAATCAAGGTCTATATCAACTTGATACTTACATTGTCCCAAACTAAGTTGAACTGAATCAAGTCTGTATCAACTTGATACTTACATTGTCCCAAACTAAGTTTAACTGAATCAAGGTCTATATCAACTTGATACTTACATTGTCCCAAACTAAGTTTAATTGAATCAAGGTCTATATCAACTTGATACTTACATTGTCCCAAACTAAGTTTAACTGAATCAAGGTCTATATTAGCTTGATACTTACATTGTACCTAACTAAGTTTAACTGAGTCAAGGTCTATATAAGCTTGATACTTACATTGTCCCAAACTAAGTTTAACTGAATCAAGGTCTGTATCAACTTGATACTTACATTGTCCCAAACTAAGTTTAACTGAATCAAGGTCTATATCAACTTGATACTTACATTGTCCCAAACTTAGTTTAACTGGATCAAGGTCTATATTAGCTTGATACTTACATTGTCCCAAACTAAGTTTAACTGAATCAAGGTCTATATCAGCTTGATACTTACATTGTCCCTAACTAAGTTTAACTGAATCAAGGTCTATATCAACTGGATACTTACATTGTCCCAAACTAAGTTTAACTGAATCAAGGTCTGTATCAACTTGATACTTACATTGTCCCTAACTTAGTTTAACTGAATCAAGGTCTATATCAACTTGATACTTACATTGTCCCAAACTAAGTTTAACTGAATCAAGGTCTATATTAACATGATACTTGCATTGTCCCAAACTAAGTTTAACTGAATCAAGGTCTATATCAACTTGTTACTTACATTGTCCAAAACTAAGTATTACTGAGTCAAGGTCTGTATCAACTTGATACTAACATTGCCCCAAACTAAGTTTAACTGAATCAAGGTCTATATCAACTTGATACTTACATTGTCCCAAACTAAGTTTAACTGAATCAAGGTCTATATCAACTTGATACTTACATTGTCCCAAACTAAGTTTAACTGAATCAAGTCTGTATCAACTTGATACTAACATTGTCCCAAACTAAGTTTAACTGAATCAAGGTCTATATCAACTTGATACTTACATTGTCCCAAACTTAGTTTAACTGAATCAAGGTCTATATCAACATGATACTTACATTGTTCCAAACTAAGTTTAACTGAATCAAGGTCTATATTAGCTTGATACTTACACTGCCCCAAACTAAGTTTAACTGAGTCAAGGTCTATATTAGCTTGATACTTACATTGTCCCTAACTAAGTTTAACTGAGTCAAGGTCTATATTAGCTTGATACTTACATTGTCCCAAACTAAGTTTAACTGAATCAAGGTCTGTATCAACTTGATACTTACATTGTCCCAAACTAAGTTTAACTGAATCAAGGTCTATATCAACTTGATACTTACATTGTTCCAAACTAAGTTTAACTGAATCAAGGTCTATATTAGCTTGATACTTACATTGTCCCTAACTAAGTTTAACTGAGTCAAGGTCTGTATTAGCTTGATACTTACATTGTTCCTAACTAAGTTTAACTGAATCAAGGTCTATATCAACTTGATACTTACATTGTCCCTAACTAAGTTTAATTGAGTCAAGGTCTGTATTAGCTTGATACTTACATTGTCCCAAACTAAGTTTAACTGAATCAAGGTCTATATCAACTTGATACTTACATTGTCCATAACTAAGTTTAACTGAATCAAGGTCTATATCAACTTGATACTTACATTGTCCCAAACTAAGTTTAACTGAGTCAAGGTCTGTATCAACTTGATACTTACATTGTCCCAAACTAAGTTTAACTGAATCAAGGTCTGTATCAACTTGATACTTACATTGTCCCAAACTAAGTTTAACCAAATCAAGGGCTACATCCCCTTTATATGATGACCCTCTGATTGCCTCAAAGAAAATCTAAAAATAGAAATTGCTGAATGTCATTTGAAGGTTCATATATTCAAAAATAGATCTTTTATCACAATTGTCTCTTCTCTCCTTTTTTGGTGCAATTCATTATGCTTAATTCTTATAACTCTCTGTTAGCCATTTTGTTAACTTTTATTCTAATCATTTTTTTTCTCGTCTTTGATATCTTCACCAAAATTGGAAATCTTTTTTCTAGATACAACAATCCTTTCACTATCACAGCTTTCAGTTTCTAAGATTTATTACTGTAAATTCAGAAACTATTGTGTTATATAAAAAAGAAGATGTGGTATGATTGCCAATGAGACAATTAATTCATTTGTCATTTTGTATTTTTTAAAATGAACTAAAATGCATAATAGATTATTGTTAGTTCAGGAAAATCTTTGTAAAGATATATATGTAATGCGTATTTCATTTATTTTTCGATAATCATTCAGTTGCATTATTTTCATATATAAAAACTGCACAATAATTACTAAATTTTGTTATATGGAATGTTTTGTGATTTTTTTGAGCTTCAATTAAATTATTGATCTTGCCAGTTTTTTTTTAGGTTAATACAAAAGGGAAATACTAAAAAATTTCATTTTACACAAGTACAATGAAAAATAATTATACCACTGGATCTGCGAAGCTGGGAGGCAATTCCACTTGATGGAAGACCCATTGATTTCCTTGGTCATCAGACTGGGACCACACAGAAGAAGAAGAAGAACCACGGTTACCAAACTTGACCTCCATGGTACCAGGAGTACCATACATATGGAGGTAAAACTGCAAGCAATAGCTACTTGTACCTGTAGTAAATATAATATAGTGTTAAAGGTACCAGGAGTACCATACATATGGAGGTAAAACTGCAAGCAATAGCTACTTGTACCTGTAGTAAATATAATATTTGTGTTAAAGGTACCAGGAGTACCATACATATGGAGGTAAAACTGCAAGCAATAGCTACTTGTACCTGCAGTAAATATAATATTTGTGTTAAAGGTACCAGGAAAACCATACATATGGAGGAAAAAATGCAAGCAATATCTACTTGTATCTGCAGTAAAAATAATAAAATTGTGTAAATTTTTAGGCAATGAGTTGAAAGTATTTAAAGTTATATATCTCGCCAATTACATATTAAACATTTACTTGTGTTTTTTTGTACAAAATGTGAGGTCTGTTTTAACTATCTACAAAAAAGCTTAAAATGACCTGAAGTTCATCAGATCTGACGTTGACTGTACAAGTCTGACCTGTAGTTTATCAGAGCTGACATTGACTGTACAAGACTGACCTGTAGTTTATCAGATCTGACATTGACTGTACAAGTCTGACCTGTAGTTTATCAGATCTGACATTGACTGTACAAGTCTGACCTGTAGTTCATCAAATCGGAAGTTGACTGTACAAGTCTGACATGTAGTTCATCAGATCTGACTTTGACTGTACAAGTCTGACCTGTAGTTCATCAGATCGGACATTGACTGTACAAGTCTGATCTGTAGTTCATCAGATCGGAAGTTGACTGTACAAGTCTGACCTGTAGTTCATCAGATCTGACTTTGACTGTACAAGTCTGACCTGTAGTTCAGGTTTTTGTACACAAATGAAGCCATTAGTTTTCTTGTTTTGAATTGTTTTACATAGTCATTTTTGGCCTATTAGCTGACTATGAGGTATGGGCTTTGCTCATTGTTAAAGGTCGTACAGTCACCTATAGCTGTTAATTTCTGTGTCATTTGGTCTCTTGTGGAGAGTTGTCTTATTGGCAATCATACCACATCTTTATATTAACAATAAAATATCATTTGACTGATCACAAGCTTTAAAAGTCTATATATATATATATATCTTAATTTGTAGGATCCTTTACTATAGATAATTTAGCTGATCTGTAACAATAACATCTTCATGCCTTTTATATCATGTACTGTAGTACGCCGCTAGATTAAAACTGACGAGGAAAGGTAACACACGGCCAGCGAAAGCTCTTTTTTTGAGAGTCCAGGTGGTCGTGTGGTCTAGCGGGACGGCTGCAGTGCAGGCGATTTGGTGTCACGATATCACAGTAGCATGGGTTCGAATCCCGGCTAGGGAAGAACCAAAAATTTGCGAAAGCAAATTTACAGATCTAACATTGTTGGGTTGATGTTTAGACGAGTTGTATATATATATATTTAATATATATGAGCTGTGCTCATAGAATAATTACGGTTAACCAACTTGTTTTCTTGAGAAATTTATTATCACGACTTTCATCAGTAGAAAACAACGCAAATATAAATTGGTGCAACAAAGTTAAACAAAGATTGTTCCTTATTGATCTACCTCAAAAAATTTGAAAATCCCAAAATTAAATCACAAACCAAAAAGTAGAAGATCTTAATCTGCGAAAATAAGTTGGTTTATAGTATTCAAGTTTTAATGTTAAATTTTACCTGCAAGCAAAGTATTAGCAGTGGACAAAACAGCTTTGTCCCCCAGATCACGTGGAGATGAGGCCTCAGTGTAGACGTACTGTGTGCCTTCATATGCACTAGAAGGGCCTGTACCACCACTAGGGGTTGATCCCTTGATAAAAAACAAAAGATATGAAAAGTCAAATGTGAAAACTATACAAAAACTAAAAGTTACTGTAAATTCAGAAATTATGGCGTGCACTTATTATTGAGATTTTATCTTTTTTGCCTAAAATGCAACTTTAATTTTAAAATTTAACTTTGGGTAGTGGAGTAAAATCATAATACACTTGTTGCAGTGATTGAATCTATATTTATCACTTTCATTAATAACTGATAAAAAAATAAATCGTATCATTGTTTTTTTTTTTATATCTAATAGCTAATGCCCTTTTAAGTCATTCACATGAGCCACTTACAGATCTATAAGTCCACTGAAAATCATCATCATCAGCATTTTCAAACACACAATTATTTTCTGTTTCAAAGTCACAAGTAAATTCTGATACTGTTCTGCCATCTGCAAAAAAAAAATCAAAGCACTGTGAGCCCTTTGAGACAGATAATAGAATATGAAAGTAATTGTGACTGACAACAGAACATCATCAGAAGTTTATCATATATATCAACTATCAAAAATATAATGATGCACACAAGCAAAAACTTAATCTTAAAAACGCAATATACATTCAAGTATGTAATCAAAATTTTAAGTGCAACATCTTAGTTTTGCAAATTCTATGCAATCTACAAAAATCTAAAAAAAATAAATGTATTTTCAGTTGAGAATTGATGAATGATGAAGACTGTTTGTTGATCTAGATTTGTGTGGGTCTTTTCTTCTTGTGATAGCTTGTCTATTTAACAAATATCTCATATTGACTTCTAGTCCATCTCTGACTTACCAACTTGGTTACAATTTTGTCCCACAAATCCACCCAGACAGGAACAGGTATAACCAATGGCTGTTGTTGTTTCTGAACAGGATCCACCATTTTGGCAAGGACTGTAGTCACATGGACTCACTGAAAAAAAAATATAGATATTTCTAAACATAAAACAAGAATGTGTCTATAGTACACAGATGCCCGATTCACACTATCATTTTCTATGTTCAGTGGACCGTGAATTAGTGTGAAACATTTGGCACTAAAATGAGAAAGATCATTTTATAGGGAACATGTGTACTAAATTTCAAGTTGATTGAACTTCAACTTCATCAAAAAAATAACCTTGACCAAAAAGTTTAACCTGAAGCAGAACAGATGGATGAACAGACGGAGGAATAGACAAAGGAACAGACGGAGGAACGGACGAACAAACAGACGGATGAACGGACAAACATACCAGAAAACATAATAACTTTATAACACTCACCAGTAAGAGGTATTTAACGGATGTTCCCTACTCTGGTATTTTTTACTTAATGTCAGATATTAAAAATTCTCTATTTTCTTCCACAAAGTGCCAATAAAATTTACCCTTACATAATATTATAACAGTAAGTTTTAAAAGCTATAATATATATATAGATTAACATTAACCCTGCCACATTTCTGTGTCTGTTCCAAGCCAGAAGCATCTGGCCTTTATTAGTCTTGTATGATTTTTAATTTTAGTTTCTTGTGTATATTTTGGAGTTGAGTATAACATTCATTATCTCTGAACTAGTATACATTTTTGTTTAGGGGCCAGCTGAAGCATGCCTCCAGATACCGGCATTTCTCACAGCATTGAAGACCCAATGGTGGTCTTTAGCTGTTGTCTGCTCTTTGGTCACGTTGTTGTCTCTTTGACACATTCCCCATTTCCATTCTCAGTTTTATATAAAACTTTTAAGTACTCACCATAAAGTGGTTTATTTTCCCATGGTTGAAATTTTACTATTTACAGGATATTCCCTACTCCGGTATTTTTTACTTCAGGTCACATATTCGAATTCACTTCTTTTATCCAATTTACCCCCACTCTTTTTTTTATAATATCATTACAATAATTTTAAAGGCTATTTTTTAAAATCTTGAAAAATCCTTGTTATTTTTCCATAGTTTTTAAAAGAATAAAGATTGTGTCCATGGGACACAGATGATGCCGCCCTTGCTTGCATATCATATAAGTTATAAAGGGACATAAACTGGAGAATGTTAAAAGTGATGCTACCCTAATTTGTACTTGATTTGAGTTTTGTCTTTATAAGCATTGTGTATAAGTTTCATAATATTTGGTTGAGGCAAACTAAAGTAAGAGAACGGAAATAAAAAATTCAGCAATTATTTCATTTGTAAAGGAGCATAACTCTAGAACAGTTAAAGTGATCTATGTTTAGTGGTAATAAGCATTTTGTATAAGTTTCATAACATTTGGTTGAGGCAAACTTAAGGGCATACGATACAGTTACAGGGGAGGTAATGACGTTGCTAACGTAAAATGTTATTTTCGTGACGTCAAACTATGACATATCGGGAAAAGATGCATTTTTCGACTGATTTTTAACATTCAAACTGATTTAATTTGAAAACGAGTGCATGGACCCCTATTTTTTAAAACGGCAATTTGTTTCATTTTGCAAGGAGATTATGTGACCCAAATTTTATAAAACTGTAAATAGAGGAATTTTTTTAATTTTGATAAACATGCAGCAAAAAATGACGTTTGTTCCTCTTATCATGAACATTTGATAAATATGAGTTATTTCTGAATAAAAATTGCAAAATTTTTAATGATACTTATAAAATACAGAAATTACCGATTATTGAACAAAAAACCATTTGTGTTTATCTTTGAAAACAAAAAAGTTATGTCTTTCTTTCGAAAAAGAAAATACGGACACAAATCTGAATTTTGAGCAAATATACAAAATTTCGACCTCATTTTACTCAAAAAGTAGCACATGAAGGTATATTTTTTATTACATATTTGATTTAATCAGGTAAAAAATAGCCTATATGCAAATTTTCATCAACTTGTAAATACAGGATCAAAACTGTATCGTATGCCCTTAAGTTAGAGAATGGAAACAAAAAAATCAGCAATTATATCATTTGTAAAAGGCATAACTCTAGAACAGTTAAAACATGTTTTTCTGGTCTTAAAGAAAATGTGGTTTTAAACATGAGTAAATGCTTCAGTGTAGTCGGATCACCTCTTGGCAATACACAAATATCTAAAATGCGATTTACAAAATTACTTTTAGATTTTAAGATAAAGAACTTTTATTAGTGTGGATCTGATGAAAACACTCGGTGAAGGATATTCAGTGAATATACTAAACATTTTAATATACTGTACTCCAGGTTCCAGGGTGTGTGTCTTGATTGGCAGGTTATTGACTCTTGATTTCTTTTAAACTGAGTTTTACTGTGCGTATTGTTGTACGTTTGTTTTTTCTACATTGGCTAGTGGTATAGGGGGAGGGTTGAATCTAAAAAAAAAAACATGTCTAACCCCGCCGCAATTTTGCGCCTGTCCAAAGTCAGGAACATCTGGCCTTTGTTAGTCTTGTGATTTTTAATTTTTGTTTCTTGTGTATAATTCGGAGTTTAGTATGACGTCCATTATCACTGAACTAGTTATACATATTATTTGTTTAGGGGCCAGCTGAAGGATACCTCTGGGTGCAGAAGTTACTCGCTGCATTGAAGACCCTGTTGTCTGCTTTATGATTGGGTGGTAGTCTCTTTGACACATTCCTCATTTCCATTCTCAATTTTATTTACAGAAACAGATCCCAGATAGTAAACATAATATCACAATAATTAACATACCACCAGCCCAGGCTCCAGGCATTAGTTGTATATCATCTATAGCAATATCTCCTTAACCCTAACCCTAACCACAATAATTAACATACCACCAGCCCAGGCTCCAGGCATTAGTTGTATATCATCTATAGCAATATCTCCTTAACCCTAACCCTAACCACAATAATTAACATACCACCAGCCCAGGCTCCAGGCATTAGTTGTATATCATCTATAGCAATATCTCCCTCACCCTTACCCTAACCACAATAATTAACATACCACCAGCACACACTCCAGGCATTAGTTGTATATCATCTATAGCAATATCTCCCTAACCCTAACTCTAACCACAATAATTAACATACCATCAGCACACACTCCAGGCATTAGTTGTATATCATCTATAGCAATATCCCCCTAACCCTAACTCTAACCACAATAATTAACATACCACCAGCCCACACTCCAGGCATTAGTTGTATATCATCTATAGCAATATCTCCCTAACCCTTACCGTAATCACAATAATTAACATACCACCAGCCCAGGCTCCAGGCATTAGTTGTATATCATCTATAGCAATATATCCCTAACCCTAACCCTAACCACAATAATTAACATACCACCAGCACACGCTCCAGGCATTAGTTGTATATCATCTATAGCAATATCTCCTTAACCCTAACCCTAACCACAATAATTAACACACCACCAGCACACACTCCAGGCATTAGTTGTATATCATCTATAGCAATATCTCCCTTACCCTAACCACAATAATTAACATACCACCAGCACACACTCCAGGCATTAGTTGTATATCATCTATAGCAATATCTCCTTAACCCTTACCCTAACCACAATAATTAACATACCACCAGCCCAGGCTCCAGGCATTAGTTGTATATGGGCCTTTGCCAATTATTGTAATTGTGTTTGTGCCAATAAAATATTTGTATTTGTATTTGTATATCAGGAGGTGTGCCTTGATTGGCAGGTTATTTACAGACACAGATTCAAGATGTGGTATAGTAAACATGATATCACAATAATTAACATACCACCAACACACACTCCAGGCATTAGTTGGATATCATCAATAACAATATCTCCCTAACCCTTACCCTAACCACTATAATTAACATACCACCAGCACATGCTCCAGGCATTAGTTGAATATCATCTATAGCAATATCTCCCTAACCCTAACCCTAACCACATTAATTAACATACCACCAGCACACGCTCCAGGTATTAGTTGTATATCATCAATAGCAATATCTCCTTTCCATGATGTTACTTTATTAGCTTCTATAAATAACTGGAAGATAAACAATTTGTAAAATTAAATCACCTTATTAGATCTTGGTAAAACAAAAACAATTTTAGGACAAATTTCATGGTAATTGATATTTGATTTTAGCCAAAAAGTCTAATTTTTGTGAATTGATTTATTTTTAGTGAAGTTCAATAAATGGTGATAAATTAAAAATGTTTTTCATGGATATTTGATTGTGCTTTTTACAAAGTCCTCAGAAAATTTAAAGTTTGTAGAAAATCAACGAAAATAGGAACTGAATGAAAAATAATGAATCTTCTGCATCAGAAAATTAACTACTGTAAAAGCAAAAATTTTTGTGGTGGATTTAATTTTAGTGGAAAGAATATATCCACCAAATTAAAAAACCCACGAAAATTAACCTTCATACACTATCACTTCCATTTAATGGAAACCACAAAATTAAATCCCCATTAAATCTTATATATAGACAAAACCACAAAATGTTAACCCCACAAAAATTAATGTTTCTACAATAGTTTATTATTATAATTTATATATCAGTGATAATTTCCTTAATATTTTATTCAAATTCAAAGAAATTGTTTAGGGGGATCACAACAATAAGCAGGAAACTATTGAACTAAAGACCCTGTGTTGCTCACCTAGGTCTATGTTCATCTTCAACAATGGACACATTCGTCATTGAAAGACAATAACTCAAATAACTAGTAGTCTGATCATTTCAGCCATTGGTGTTATTTGAACAAACTGTCTTGTTGATAATTTTCATAATTTGAATTTTCTCTCTATCCATTTATATAATTTTCAAGATAAAAGGCAAAATTAAAAAAAATGGGCAAATTCATAATTAAGGGGCTTCAACACAAATAAAAGATGTTCAACAGTTTTGACTTAAATCAAAGTGATGGAAATCACGCATGGAAAGATTAGAAGAGTAGTTGGAATAATTTCATTTATAGAATGGTGGGGAAAAATGAACATTAATAAAGCACTATTTCTGAAAATTGCATTAACAACAGGTCTTTAGGAGGTAACGTGCTTTCCAGTATGAGAATAAACTGCAGTCAATATCTTATCCATATAATGATCTGAACATGTTTCAAAAAAACAAAAAATTGCCTATAAAAAATTCATCTACCAAATGTTACCAACTATCCTTGTAAGACATAAAATCTAGACCAACATCTAAGAACTTTAAAGTGTCAACAAAAATAATCTAAAAATATGGTTTTGGGGTATTTTGTAAGTTGAAAAAGAGGTTATATGACATTGAAGATTAAAAGTTGTAGAGTGCCTTTTAATCAATTTTTTAAGTATTTTTCAACACAGGGCATTGCAAATGTACTTTTTCAACGTAAACAAATTAAAAAACTTATTTTATTAAAGTGTGGATTCTTCCTTGATTGCAAAAAATATATTCACTTCTAATAAAAATGCAAATGACTAAAATAGACATAACTATTGATGGGGAATAAACTAATAAACAATGGTTTGTTATAATTAAAAAGTTTTAAAATTTTAAAACTGTCTCAAGCCAATTCCTGATAAAAAAGTCAACTAATCTAAATTGTTGATTAATTACAGATGGTTATTGGAAATTTATCAAGTAAATGATAGGCCTTACTTGAATACCTTGCACATATTCATATTTATATTCATATTTCACTTTTTTTTTTAAAGACCTTGTTAATCCATTAATCATTTATCTTTCAGATATACTTTACAAGATCACTTTATGTTACGTAATGTAGATCAAAAGTAATAGGCAATAAATAAATCTATCATCCTTATATTAATCAAACATCTAATATATACATTTGTGTATTCAAATATGAGGTCAAATATTTGTATATTAAGATCTAAATGTATATTGCATTTTCTGTATAATTATGTAAGACTGAGGTTGATAAGTAATGTGGTCAATTTGATTGACTGTTTAGGAGGTGGGGCATTGTAATAAAAGGTCTACCTTGTCTCTTATTGTTTAGTGATAATGACAGGTGTCAATCATACTACTATTGTATCAATACCCAATTACCTAATCAAAATGTTTTAAAAAAAAGCCTGCACGTCAACACACATTAATGACATACATTCTTGAATGAACTGCTCCAATAATATACCCATTTTTTCAGTTTAGATGTGTATTATGTGCACATACATGAGAACAATAGGGAACTATATTTCAGTGTGAATACATTTACTAAACAGTAGCTAACCTGTCATGTTGTTAGGGAGGCCGGTGCCTTAGTAAAGATTTAGAACAAGTTCTAATCTTTCCAAAAACACAATAAGTAGAGCTCAATCTTCTACATATTTATGCTTGTTAGTTTTTATATTTTTATAGAGGTTTTTTAAATAAAACATAATGGTTAATTTATAGCTCTATGGACCATACAAATTATTTTTTGACCATTTTTCTCTATTCATTATTTTTTTATACCTTTTATTCTATAAATATTGTTCTCTATTTTGTAATCCCATCCAGAACATAAATCATTTATATAAAGACATCTAATTGTACACAAACAAACCTTCATTCCTGCAATTTATACCATTTATATAAAGACATCTAATTATAAACAAACAAACCTTCATTCCTGTAGCGTTAGAAATTGTAACCATTCCCTTGTTCCACTGGTCACCAAGGTTACCAGATTCTATAAATACTTCATTTTCAGGGGCTGTAACTCCGGTTGATATTTTGAGATCTCCCATTGTATCCAAACCAAACATGTGATATTGAAAAGTCAAACAATAGTCACCTGCTGTTAAGGAAAAAAAACAATATATTCTATATTCAATAACAAATTGCTGAAATTCTTTTTTTAAAGATCAAATAAGAAAATATTTTTTTCTTTGATTTTATACTGTTTTTAACGGAAGGCTAGCAAATTCTCTTTATTCATGAGACATTTACTATCTTCTTGTTGCATTTTACTGGTTTTTACAGAAAGGCTAGCATATTCTCATTGGTCAAAACTTTTAGTAATTTTGGTCCTCAATGCTCTTCAAGTCTTTGTACGTTATTTGGCCTTTTTAACTTTTTTGAATTCGAGTGTCACTGATGAGTCTTTTGTAGACGAAATGCACGTCTGGTGTAAATACAAAATTTAATCCTGGTATATATGATGAGTTTATTTCTATAATAAGTTATATCACAGAATATCGTTTTATTGATAATTCCTTAAAACAAATAATATATAATTTACCATTTAAGTTTGTTGACGATTCCAACCTAGCCACATCGTTGCTACCTCTTGGAGAAGAAACTTCTACATACTTGTATTTACTGCCTTCTACAGCTGATTGTGGTCCAGTGCCCCCAGATGGAGTGCTTCCCTATATATAATTACATAAATAAAGTACTATAAATTATTTTTAAAGAATGTTTCTATATGTATATACCTTTGTAATGACTCTTTCAGTCTTACAGTTAAAATTTAGAACAAACATTTCTACAATTGTCCCATTATAACTGCCTCAGGCAAAGATGACCTTAGATGGATTTGGCTATTTTTAGGTATGTTTTGGTCATATAACTCTTCAACTGTTTGGGTACTTATACATCCTTGGCTTTAACATATTCAGTTTTAACTGTTCCTGAAGAAGTAAATCCAGAGAAGCACTTCAGAAGCATTAAATTTATTACTTGTTATTTTTTTTTTAAACCTGCTTTGAAGGGAAATCTTGTCTAGTCCGTATAAAAAAGTAGATGTGGAACAATTAAAGCGAGAAAACTTACGAACTATTTTTGAATAATGATTGAAAAACAAACATGTAACACAGCAACAAACAACAACCACTGAATTACAAGCTCCAGACTTAATTGGGAACGGCACATACAGAATGTGGTGGGAATGTGGTGGGGTTGAAAATGTTAGCAGGCCTACCCTCTCCTAACCTGGGAAAGTGATGTAAACAAAGGTTGTAAGCACAAAAGGGTAAAGATTGCTTTAATTAATCAGTGGGAAGTAAAATTAAATAGTGTAATGTCAATAAAGAATTGGTTGTAGCTGATTCAACTATAATTCTGGACAATTGGTAATACTTTCAATTTTTAAAATTGACTCAATAACATCATTTATAATTTTAGAAGAGATATTAGATTTCTGTAGCTTGCAAAAATTTTGTAATTTTCTTGACAGGTGTAACCTCGTTTTGTGACTTGAATATCTGAGAATATATAACATTGATAAACATCAATGGACTATAATAGTGGTAAGCCTTGGGATATTTAGATATCAAGTCAGTAACATAGGGGAGTTGTAAGCCTTGGAAGATTTAGATATCAAGTCAGTAACATAAGGTAGTGGTAAGTCTTGGAAGATTTAGATATCAAGTCAGTGGGCTTTACCAAACACTACCTTGAACTTTAACCTGCACACTCGCACTATCATTTTCTGTGTTCAGTGGACCGTAAAATTTGGGTTAAAACTCTAATTTTGCATTAAAATTAGAAAGATCATATCATGATAAGGAAATGTGTACTAAGTTGCAAATTGATTGGACTTCAACATCATCAAAATCTACCTTGACCAAACACTTTAAACCTGAAGTGAGTCAGACAGACATACAAATATATAACAATTGAAAGAAGGATCAATAAACGGAAACCCAGACCGAAAAACATAATGCCCCTAATTAATAAGGCATAATAAGAGACATACAAACACTGAGTGGAAGTTAATGGGTACTTTTACATCCCATACAACAAAAGGTCTTCAATATCTGAGAGAACTCACAGTTACTGACAGCTATAGTCAAAGCCAGTAACAAAAATCATGCATCTAAGATTAAATTATAAATCTGTTCATGATGAAGTTATACCTAGGCATCTAAGACTAAATTATAAATCTGTTCATGATGAAGTAATACCTAGGCATCTAAGACTAAGTTATAAATCTGTTCATGATGAAGTTATACTTAGGCATATAAGATTAAATTATAAATCTGTTCATGATGAAGTAATACCCAGGCATCTATGACTAAATCATAAATCTGTTCATGATGAAGTAATACCCAGGCATATAAGACTAAATTATAAATCTGTTCATGATGAAGTTATACCTAAGCATCTAAGACTAAATTATAAATCTGTTCATGATGAAGGAATACCCAAGCATCTAAGACTTAATTATAAATCTGTTCATGATGAAGTAATACCCAAGCATCTAAGACTAAATTATAAATCTGTTCATGATGAAGTTATACCTAAGCATCAAAGACTAAATTATATATCTGTTCATGATGAAGTAATACCCAGGCATCTAACACTAAATTATATATCTGTTCATGATGAAGTAATACCCAGGCATCTAAGACTAAATTATAAATCTGTTCATGATGAAGTAATACCCAGGCATCTAACACTAAATTATAAATCTGTTCATGATGAAGTAATACCCAGGCATCTAAGACTAAATTATAAATCTGTTCATGATGAAGTAATACCAAGGCATCTAAGACTAAATTATAAATCTGTTCATGCTGAAGTAATACCCAGGCATCTAAGACTAAATTATAAATCTGTTCATGATGAAGTAATACCTAGGCTATTTGATCATCAATACAAAAATTGAATTTACAGTATATCTGTTTATATTTCTTTTTATGTGTTGTACTGATATATTAAACATATAAATTCTATCATCTTATGTATGTGTAATGTAATTGATTGTAATGATAAATGTTTGTTCTTAGTTAGTGTGTTGTTGACAATCTTTATTTTGGATTTTACATGAATAAAATCTTTTTACTTTGACTTACACTTCTAAGAGTCCAATCAAAATCATCATTTGTAGCTTCAACCAAAAAACATGGAGCACCATCTTCAAATGTACATGTCTGGGTGCCAGAAAAATCCTTAGTATTTCGAAAAATTCAAAGTTTTGTGAACAGAAAATTTATAAAAATGACCATATAATTGATATTCATGTCAACACCGAAGTGCTGACTACTGGGCTGGTGATACCCTCGGGGACGAAACGTCCACCAACAGTGGCATCGACCAAAACTGAATTTACAGTATATCTGTTTATATTTCTTTTTATGTTTTGTACTGATATATTAAATCCTATCATCTTATGTAATTGTAATGTAATTGATTGTAATGATAAATGTTTGTTCTTAGTTTGTGTGTTGTCGACAATCTATATTTTTGATTTTACATGAATAAAATCTTTTTACTTTGACTTACACTTCTAAGAGTCCAATCAAAATCATCATTTGTAGCTTCAACCAAAAAACATGGAGCACCATCTTCAAATGTACATGTCTGGGTGCCATCTGAAAATAAAGAGAAAAACATAGAGCACCACCCTCAAAAGTACATGTCTAGGTGCCATCTGAAAAGATAAGAGAAAAACATGGAGCACCACCCTCAAATGTACATGTCTAGGTGCCATCTGAAAATAAAGAGAAAAACGTAGAGCACTACCCTCAAAAGTACATGTCTAGGTGTCATCTGAAAAGATAAGAGAAAAACATGGAGCACCATCTTAAAATGTACATGTCTGGGTGCCATCTGAAAAGATAAGAGAAAAACATACAGCAACACCCTCAAAAGTACATGTCTAGGTGCCTTCTGAAAAGATAAGAGAAAAACATGAAGCACCATCTTTAAATGTAAATGTCTGAGTGCAATTTTGACTTTGAACCAGCATGTCCGAGCACTGTAAGTGAAGGTAACCAGTCGAAAATATATAAACTCTGGAGTCAAAAGTTGGTAATATGAAAGTAGTCTATTCAAGAATAGTTTAAAAGTCTAATCATCTGGAATTTAAAAATCAGGATTTAATTATATGGTGATAAGAGAAAAGACACATTATTTTATAAGATACTGTAAATTCAGAAATAAGTTCTTGCATTTATTATTGCGATTTTGTCATTTTAGACTTAAATGCGATTTTAATTTTTATTATTGCGTTTACAACTCTGTTACATTTTCGCAATAATAAAAACCTTGCAATAATTTCTAAATTTACAGTATTCAAGATTTGTCATTTATTTCCCTGATATTCTGGATGAGAAGGCTTCTACCCCCCCCCCCCATTTCATTCCCTACAACTGATATTCTGGATGAGAAGGCTTCTACCCCCCTTTTCACCCCCTACAAAGTGATGGTAAAGATGTACAGATGTAATCATAAAACATCAAAATAATTACCTGTTGGTTGAGAAGTAGTTGGTGAAGCAGTAGTTGGTGCAGGGGTAGTCGGTTGAGTTGTAGCAGCGGTAGTTGGTGCAGCCGTAGATGTAGTTGGTGAAGGCGTAGTTGGTGCAGCTGTAACTGGTGCAGCCGTTGTTGGACCAGTGGTAGTTGGACCAGATGTAACTGGGTTGCCTGTAAAATAATGGACCTTTTACCATGATTTCTTAATAGACTGAGACAACTTTTTAAAATATTTCTTGTTTCTATTTATCTTTATCAAAAATAATAATATAAGATACTAATTATACTCGTAAAATTTGAAAGCACAATCCCGATGGTAATACAATACACTTAACTGCCGCCAAGCTTAGCGAAAAGTAGTGCAACGTAATCAGTCAAACAAACTTTATTAGATTAACTCGTTAAGGAACGATCGTTTTCATTGGTCAATTCAAACCTTTGACCTCACACCTGCAAACTAGAACACGCGTACAGTTAAATGGACTGGTCAGTATTCATGTAGCCGGTCAAGATTGTTATAACCTTCCATCGTCATAAGCACATACATGATTGTGTGCTTGATTATCCCATAGCAATTCTTACTTTTATACATCTGCATGTAAAATTCATTCATTTTATAATTTTGTGTTATAGTAAAATTTTAACCTTTAAATATTTAATTCAAGTGTCTCCTCTCAGTTGGTTCTGAATTAAACGATCTACCATTTATTTTATTTTGATTGGAGGAGACTTGGATAAAACTTTTTATTCTTTTTTAGTTGTAATCTCAGTCCTGTCTTTTTATTTTCAGTCTGTTCGGTTCTGCCTTGTTTTTATTAGTTTTTTTTTAACATAAATCGTGATCCTGCCTGTTTTTTTTGCCAAGTTTGCTAATCTATCTTTCGCAAGTTTTATGTATTTGACTAAAGATAGTGTGATTATTTTTCTGATTCAGTTTACTTGATTTTGAGAAAAAAAAACACGAAATTTTAAGTAAATTCAGAACATCTTACCAACCATGCTTTGTTTAGAGAGATGGCAAACAATGTCACAGTGAAAGGAAATGTACTTTATAAATTCCAGGGATATATTTCATGAATTTTATAAATAACTGTTTTGCTATTTTCGGTGGTTGAAAAACGAACATAAATTATATATTGTAAAAATTTAATAAATAGTTACATAGAAAACAATCAGTTTTTTAAAGGGTGTTTATTCATTACATGTATTGATAAAAAGATGAGCCCGTTCTTGTGCATGCATTCAGTCATCGTTAATTTCTTAAAATTTCGTTTATCAGTTTATTACACATAGATATAGGAAGATGTGGTATGAGTGCCAATGAGACAACTCTCCATCCAAATTACAATTTATAAAAGTAAACAATTAAAGGTCAATGTACGGCCTTCAACACGGAGCCTTGGCTCACACCGAACAACAATCTATAAAGGGCCCCAAAATTACTAGTGTAAAACCATTCGAACGGGAAAACCAACGGTCTAATGTATGATTTTGTATTTCATTTTGAATACACATGTATACTACACGTCACTTTGGCGGATAGTTCAACAATGTTATGCAAATCACTATTCTTACAGTATGAAATTAAAAGATAAGTTTTCATCCAATTAAATTCGAAAACAGTACATTTATATTGTTCCTTATAAACTACGATATTTCTCACCAGTATTTTTTTTTTTTTAGTTCCACACATACAAAAGAAAACATCTTCGCCGACGTAACATTTTAATCCTTTTTCAACCAACATACCTTCACTGAATTCATTTAAATTTTGTGGTGACCATGATAGTACATTGCATACTACGTCTTCATTCACGTGCACACATGATACGATTATTATTGTTTTTTTTCTATATTTCGGGGACAATTTGCTCGTTTATGATACGTAATTTCTGAATGAACAAACGCTTAGCTACTGTGTAACGTTATGTGTGTTCGTTTCATAGCATGAAAACACGAGAAGGGGAATGGGCAACCCATCATAAATTATTGTAAATATTGTAATGGATCAGTATTATGAGATCCTGATCATAAGTAACTACGACATTGAAAGAAATTATAAGTGGTTCATTATTCATCCGCATAAAAGCGGCACATGCATTTTTATTTTATCCTTATATTTTTCATAATGCGGTACAAGATAATTGTGTTGCTGTAGTATAATATATCGACACAACTATTTGAAATTCCCAAAACATCTATATAATTCTTTTGACTAAAGATTCGTAAACTAAACAAATTCTTGTTTTTACGTTCATAGTAACATAGTACACTCCATTGTCAGTCACCTGTGTCAATTCACGTGCACACTACTACTGTTGTGGTTTTTGAATCTTTCGGCCAATGAAATGAGACGTTACAAGTTGTTTGTTTGTGATACGCCAGAATGTTATCAATAAACTATCAATCACTAAACATTACTCCATTTCAGTGTAACTTCCATTTAAATGGAAGAACAGAGTTCAAATCAGGGCTTCCAAAACGGTCATATATTCCGGTCATTTGTATAATGTCCGGTAAAATTCCGGCTGGGCAAAGCATGAAACGGTCATCTACTTTTTTAGTTTTCAAGGCTTTTTCGGTCATTTTAATATAATTCACGATCTTTTTGTCCCAACCTTTTGCCTCTGACATCCACACATTTCCGGTCATAAATGTGACATGATGATTAATTACTATCAAAACAACCCCTACTTCAATACTTTCTAATTTTAATCAAGGCTAATTAGTTGTTGGACAGCTGAAGGTGACAGGTAAACTATTTTCAGTACTGGACATCGTATAAATTGATCGGTCTATACTATTTTCTTACATTTCAGCGGTTATTAATCTAATTGATTTAGTCCAAAAGATTAAAATTCTAAGAAATTAATTTATCAACATGATTTGATGAAAAATTTAAAAGGGTTTTAAATGAAAAATCGCCAGAACTACGTTATATGAACTAGAACACATGTGCGCATGTGAACAGGTGGGAAATTTAATTATGCGTCCTACATTTCTTCAAAAATGCTAAAATTATCATTGATACCCGTATTCAACGTTCATTTCAAGTATTTTGTTGAAGAAATAACGCGAAAAGAGCTTCTTCACTCAGTCGTGCTTTGTACACGTACACGGATTTTACGTATCCGTTTATGATCCGTGTTTTACCATTGTCAAGTCAACATCCAGTTTTAAGAAAATGTGATTTTAATCTCCATGGAAATGAGATGTGCCAATGCTTATACAACTGTATACCAAATATGATTGACCTACCACTTGCCGTTCACCATAAACTACACCTAATCACAAACTAATACATTGTTCTAGCCGTCGCGCCCGCAAACGCCGGAAACAGCATACCTATGTCTAGCTTTTTGACTCCAAGCGAGACAAAAAAAAAAACAAGAATGTGTCCGTAGTACACAGATGCCCCAATCACACTATCATTTTCTATGTTCAGTGGACCGTGAAATTGGGGTTAAAAATTTAGCACTAAAATGAGAAAGATCATATTATAGGGAACATGTGAACTAAATTTCAAGTTGATTGAACTTCAACTTCATCAAAAAAAAGTACCTTGACCAAAAAATTTAACCTGAAGCAGAACAGATAGATAAACGGACCAACAGACCAGAAAACATAATTCCCCTCTTCTATCTTGGTTGGATATAAAAACTTTATAACACTCACCAGTAAGTGGTATTTAAAGGATGTTCCCTACTCTGGCCTTTATTAATCTTGTAGGCTTTTTAATTTTAGTTTCTTGTGTATATTTTGGAGTTTAGTATGACGTCCATTATCACTTAACTAGTATAAATTTTTGTTTAGGGGCCAGCTGAAGCATGCCTCCAGATGCGGGCATTTCTCACTGCATTGAAGACCAATTGGTGGCCTTCAGTTGTTGTCTGCTCTTTGGTCGCGTTGTTGTCCCTTGGACACATTCCTCTTTTCCATTCTCAATTTGATATCAAAACTTTAAAATACTCACCATTAAGTGGTTTATTTTCCCGTGGTTTAAATTTTACTATTTAAAGGATATTCCCTACTCTGCTAGGATTAGGGTTACTTAACATCACATATTCTGGAGTCACTACTTTAATCAAAGTAGTGCCAATAAAATTTACCCTTACTCTTTTTTTCATAATATACTGTACTCCAGGTTCCAGGAGATTTGCCTTTATTGGCAGCTTATTTACAGAAACAGAAACATATCCCAGATGTGGTAAATCAAACATGAGTGGCTTCGGGTGTTGTCTGCTCTATGGTCAGTTTGTTGTCTCTTTGACATATTCCCCATTTCCATTTTCAATTTTATATGATATCACAATAATAAACATACCACCAGCACCCACTCCAGGCATTAGTTGTATATTATCTATAGCAATATCTTCCTAACCCTAACTCTAACCACAATAATTAACATACCACCAGCACACACTCCAGGCATTAGTTGTATATCATCTATAGCAATATCTCCCTAACCCTTACCCTAACCACTATAATTAACATACCACCAGCACCCACTCCAGGCATTAGTTGTATATCATCTATAGCAATATCTCCCTAACCCTAACCCTAACCACAATAATTAACATACCACCAGCACACACTCCAGGCATTAGTTGTATATCATCTATAGCAATATCTCCCTAACCCTTACCCTAACCACAATAATTAACATACCACCAGCACACGCTCCAGGCATTAGTTGAATATCATCTATAGCAATATCTCCCTAACCCTAACCCTAACCACAATAATTAACATACCACCAGCACACACTCCAGGCATTAGTTGTATATCATCTATAGCAATATCTCCCTAACCCTCACCCTAACCACAATAATTAACATACCACCAGCACACGCTCCAGGCATTAGTTGTATATCATCTATAGCAATATCCCCCTAACCCTAACCCTAACCACTTAATTAACATACCACCAGCACACACTCCAGGCATTAGTTGTATATCATCTATAGCAATATCTCCCTAACCCTAACCCTAACCACAATAATTAACATACCACCAGCACACGCTCCAGGCATTAGTTGTATATCATCTATAGGAAATATCTCCCTCACCCTTACCCTAACCACAATAATTAACATACCACCAGCACACACTCCAGGCATTAGTTGTATATCATCTATAGCAATATCTCCCTAACCCTTACCCTAACCAAAATAATTAACATACCACCAGCACACGCTCCAGGCATTAGTTGTATATCATCTATAGCAATATCTCCCTTACCCTAACCCTAACCACAATAATTAACATACCACCAGCACACGCTCCAGGCATTAGTTGTATATCATCTATAGCAATATCTCCCTAACCCTTACCCTAACCACAATAATTAACATACCACCAGCACACACTCCAGGCATTAGTTGTATATCATCTATAGCAATATCTCCCTAACCCTTACCCTAACCACTATAATTAACATACCACCAGCACACGCTCCATGCATTAGTTGAATATCATCTATAGCAATATCTCCCTAACCATAACCCTAACCACAATAATTAACATACCACCAGCACACGCTCCAGGCATTAGTTGTATATCATCTAAGGCATTAGTTGTATATCATCTATAGCAATATCTCCCTAACCCTAACTCTAACCACAATAATTAACATACCACCAGCACACACTCCAGGCATTAGTTGTATATCATCTATAGCAATATCTCCCTCACCCTAACCCTAACCACAATAATTAACATACCACCAGCACATGCTCCAGGCATTAGTTGTATATCATCTATAGCAATATCTCCCTAACCCTAACTCTAACCACAATAATTAACATACCACCAGCACACACTCCAGGCATTAGTTGTATATCATCTATAGCAATATCTCCCTAACCCTAACCCTAACCACAATAATTAACATACCACCAGCACACACTCCAGGCATTAGTTGTATATCATCTATAGCAATATATCCCTAACCCTAACCCTAACCACAATAATTAACATACCACCAGCACACACTCCAGGCATTAGTTGTATATCATCTATAGCAATATCTCCCTAACCCTAACCCTAACCACAATAATTAACATACCACCAGCACACACTCCAGGCATTAGTTGTATATCATCTATAGCAATATCTCCCTCACCCTTACCCTAACCAAAATAATTAACATACCACCAGCACACACTCCAGGCATTAGTTGTATATCATCTATAGCAATATCTCCCTAACCCTTACCCTAACCACTATAATTAACATACCACCAGCACACACTCCAGGCATTAGTTGTATATCATCTATAGCAATATCTCCCTCACCCTAACCCTAACCACAATAATAAACATACCACCAGCACACACTCCAGGCATTAGTTGTATATCATCTATAGCAATATCTCCCTCACCCTTACCCTAACCACAATAATTAACATACCACCAGCACACACTCCAGGCATTAGTTGTATATCATCTATAGCAATATCTCCCTAACCCTAACCCTAACCACAATAATTAACATACCACCAGCACACACTCCAGGCATTAGTTGTATATCATCTATAGCAATATCTCCCTCACCCTTACCCTAACCACAATAATTAACATACCACCAGCACACGCTCCAGGCATTAGTTGTATATCATCTATAGGAAATATATCCCTAACCCTAACCCTAACCACAATAATTAACATACCACCAGCACCCACTCCAGGCATTAGTTGTATATCATCTATAGCAATATCTCCCTAACCCTAACCCTAACCACAATAATTAACATACCACCAGCACACACTCCAGGTATTAGTTGTATATCATCAATAGCAATATCTCCTTTCCATGATGTTACTTTATTAGCTTCTATAAATAACTGGAAGATAAACAATTTGTAAAATTAAATCACCTCATTATATCTTGGTAAAAAAAAACAATTCTTGGAAAAATTTCATGGTAATTGATGTTTGATTTTAGCCAAAAAGTTTAATTTTTGTGAATTGATTTATTTTTAGTGAAGTTCAATAAACGGTGATGAATTAAAAATGTTTTTCATGGATATTTGATTGTGCTTTTTACAAAGTCACGTCCTCAGATAATTTAAAGTTTGTAGAAAATCAACAAAAATAGGAACTGAATGAAAAATAATGAATCTTCTATATCAGAAAATTAACTACTGTAAAAGCAGAAATTTTTGTGGTGGATTTAATTTCATTGTTTTTAAGTGGAAAGAATATATTCACGAAATTAAAAAACCCACGAAAATTAACCTTCATATACTATCACTTTCATTTAATGAAAACCACAAAATTAAATCCCCATTAAATCTTATATATAGACAAAACCACAAAATGTTAACCCCACAAAAATTAATGTTTCTACAGTAGTTTATTATTATAATTTATATATCAGTGATAATTTCCTTAATATTTTATTCAAATTCAAAGAAATTGTTATGGGGGATCACAACAATAAGCAGGAAACTATTGAACTAAAGACCCTGTGTTGCTCACCTAGGTCTATGTTCATCTTGAACAATGGACACATTCGTCATTGAAAGACAATAACTCAAATAACTAGTAGTCTGACCATTTCAGCCATTGGAGTTATTTAAAGTACAAATTGTCTTGTTGATAATTTTCATAATTTGAATTTTCTCTCTATCCATTTATATAATTTTCAAGATGAAAGGAAAAATGAAAAAAAAAAGGTCAAATTGATAATTGAGGGGCTTCAACACAAGTAAAAGATGTTCAACAGTTCTGACTTTAAAAAAACACAATAGGTCTCAACTTTCCACAAATTTCTGCCCGTCAGATTTTATGTTTTTATAGAGGTTTTTAAATAAGACATAATCGTTAATTTATAGCTTTGTGGACCATACAAATTTTTTTTTTGACCATTTTTCTCTCTATTCATTATTTTTTTTACCTTTTATTCTATATATATTGTTCTCTATTTTGTAATCCCATCCAGAACCTATATAATTTATATAAAGACATCTAATTGTATACAAAAAGTAAAATCACAAAAATACTGAACTCAGAGGAAAATCAATTCGGAAAGTCCATAATCACATGGCAAAATCAAATAACAAACCTTCATTCCTGCAATTTATACCATTTATATAAAGACATCTAATTATAAACAAACAAACCTTCATTCCTGCAGCATTAGAAATTGTAACCATTCCCTTGTTCCACCGGTTACCAAGGTTACCAGATTCTATAAATACTTCATTTTCAGGGGCTGTAACTCCGGTTGATATTTTGAGATCTCCCATTGTATCCAAACCAAACATGTGATATTGAAACGTCAAACAATAGTCACCTGCTGTTAAGGAAAAAAACAATATATTCTATATTCAATAACAAATTGCTGAAATTCTTTTTTTAAAGATCAAATAAGCAAATATTTTTTTTCTTCATCTTTTTGATTTTATACTGTTTTTAACGGAAGGCTAGCATATTCTCTTTATTCATGAGACATTTACTTTCTTTTGGTTGCAGTTTACTGGTTTTTACAGAAAGGCTAGCATATTCTCATTAGTCAAAACTGTTAGGAAATTTGGTCCTCAATGCTCTTGAACTTCATACGTTATTTGGCGTTTTTAACTTTTTTGAACTCGAGCGTCACTGATGAGTCTTTTGTAGACGAAATGCGCGTCTGGCATAAATACAAAATTTAATCTTGGCATCTATGATGAGTTTATTTCTATAATAAGTTATATCACAGAATATCGTTTTATTGATAATTCCTTAAAACAAATAATATATAATTTACCATTTAAGTTTGTTGATGATTCCAACCTAGCCACATCATTGCTACCTCTTGGTGAAGAAACTTCTACATACTTGTATTTACTACCTTCTACAGCTGATTGTGGTCCAGTGCCTCCAGATGGAGTGCTTCCCTATATATAATTACATAAATAAAGTACTATAAATTATCTTTAAAGAATGTTTCTATATGTATATACCTTTTTAATGACTCTTTCAGTCTTACAGTTAAAATTTAGAACAAACATTTCTACAATTGTCCCATTATAACTGCCTCAGGCAAAGATGACCTTAGATGGATTTGGCTATTTTTAGGTATGTTTTGGTCATATAACTCTTCAACTGTTTGGGTACTTATACATCCTTGGCTTTCAAATATTCAGTTTTAACTGTTCCTGAAGAAGTAAATCCAGAGAAGCACTTCAGAAGCATTAAATTTATTACTTGTTTTTTTTTTTAAACTGCTTTGAAGGGAATTAAAACGAGAAAACTTACGAACTAATTTTGAATAATGATGGAAAAACAAACATGTAACACAGCAACAAACAACAACCACTGAATTACAAGCTCCAGACTTAATTGGGAACGGCACATACGGAAACCCAGACCGAAAAACAAAATGCACCTAATTAATAAGGCATAATAAGAGACATAAAAACACTGAGTGGAAGTTAATGGGTACTTTAACATCCCATACAACAAAAGGTCTTCAATATCTGAGAGAACTCACAGTTACTGACAGCTATAGTTCAAAGCCAGTACCAAAAATCATGCATCTAAGATTAAATTATAAATCTGTTCATGATGAAGTTATACCTAGGCATCTAAGACTAAATTATAAATCTGTTCATGATGAATGTATACCCAAGCATCTAAGACTAAATCATTAATCTGTTCATGATGAAGTTATACCTAGGCATCTAAGACTAAATCATAAATCTGTTCATGATGAAGTTAACCCCAGGCATCTTAGACTAAATTATATATCTGTTCATGATGAAGTTATACCTAGGCATCTAAGACTAAATTATAAATCTGTTCATGATGAAGTTATACCCAAGCATCTAAGACTAAATCATAAATCTGTTCATGATGAAGTTATACCTAGGCATCTAAGACTAAATTATAAATCTGTTCATGATGAAGTAATACCCAGGCATCTAAGACTAAATCATAAATCTGTTCATGATGAAGTTATACCCAGGCTTCTAAGACTAAATTATAAATCTGTTCATGATGAAGTAATACCCAGGCATCTAAGACTAAATCATAAATCTGTTCATGATGAAGTTATACCCAGGCTTCTAAGACTAAATCATAAATATGTTCATGATGAAGTAATACCCAGGCATCTAAGACTAAATCATAAATCTGTTCATGATGAAGTTATACCCAGGCATCTAAGACTAAATCATATATCTGTTCATGATGAAGTTATACCCAGGCATCTAAGACTAAATTATATATCTGTTCATGATGAAGTTATACCTAGGCATCTTAGACTAAATTATAAATCTGTTCATGATGAAGTAATACCCAGGCATCTAAGACTAAATTATAAATCTGTTCATGATGAAGTTATACCTAGGCATCTAAGACTAAATTATCAATCTGTTCATGATGAAGTAATACCAAGGCATCTAAGACTAAATTATAAATCTGTTCATGATGAAGTTATACCCAGGCATATACGATTAAATTATAAATCTGTTCATGATAAATTTATACCCAAGCATCTAAGACTAAATTATAAATCTGTTCATGATGAAGTTATACCCAAGCATCTAAGACTAAATTATAAATCTGTTCATGATGAAGTAATACCCAGGCATCTAAGACTTAATTATAAATCTGTTCATGATGAAGCTATATCCAGGCATCTAAGACTAAATTATAAATCTGTTCATTATGAAGTAATACCTAGGCTATTTGATCATCAATACAAAAATTGAATTTACTTACAGTATATCTGTTTATATTTCTTTTTATGTTTTGTACTGATATATTAAACATATAAATTCTATCATCTTATGTAATTGTAATGTAATTGATTGTAATGATAAATGTTTGTTCTTAGTTTGCGTGTTGTTGACAATCTATATTTTGGATTTTACATGAATAAAATCTTTTTACTTTGACTTACACTTCTTAGAGTCCAATCAAAATCATCATTTGTAGCTTCAACCAAAAAACATGACGCACCATCTTCGAATGTACATGTCTGGGTGCCATCTGAAAATAAAAAGAAAAACGTAGAGCAACACCCTCAAAAGTACATGCCTAGATGCCTTCTGAAAAGATAACAGAAAATCATGGAGCACCACCCTCAAATGTACATGTCTAGGTGCCATCTGAAAAGATAAGAGAACAAGAATGTGTCCATAGTACACGGATGCCCCACTCGCACTATCATTTTCTATGTTCAGTGGACCGTGAAATTGGGGTCAAAACTTTAATTTGGAATTATAATTAGAAAGATCATGTCAAAGGGAACATGTGTACTAAGTTTATGGTGACTTGAGGAACACCGGTATCAGTCAGATTACAATTCTACCTTGACAGGTAAGTTTGTATTTAGCTTATAAAATACTTATAAAGCCTTGAGAATTGAAAGGTCAGTTTATCCCATTCATACAATAGAAGTTTACCTAGAAGGGTCAGAATGGGGTTTACAGAATAGAGAACACATGTAATAGCAACAAAAAATAGAGAATAGAGAAAATGAACAACAAAATAAGGAATAGAGAATAATTTAATGTGGTTCAAAAGTATAAAGAATAACTGTGCAAAATAAAAAGGTAACTTAGGTAACTGTAATGCAATACTGATATAATAATGAGCAATATACAAAATTGATAAATAATCTTGTAACAGAAAGACTAAATAGTAAAATCATTTTCATGAGAATTTTACAGAATGAGAGTTATTTTGAAGGCTATTAAAAGAAAAATGCCCTAAAAATTTAAAGAATACAGATATTAAAAAAACCCATGCAGGTCCTCATATCATTTACATTGTCAAAATATAAGACATATCTAGTCAAACTGGTTTTAAACTAGACATCTAGTCAAACTGGTTTGGTATAACTGACTGTTTCTTGCCCTAGATGTCTATTTCACCGTGACCTTATGTGTTTGTGCTAAGAGTACATTGTACTGTCATATTTATTGATTTTCTGTTGGGACATGACCTACATTGTTAACATGCAAAACAGTGGCTTGAGATTTCAACTGATATTAGTCTATAATGAATTAATATTTGGAATGTTATATCTTGGTTGATGTTTTTTTGGGGACCAAGATGTTTTCTTCATTCTTGTTCACATTATGATTATTTTAACCTTCAATGCACATTTAAAGATAGAAAAAATTTCAGCTCTCATTTAAAATATTTTGCAACTAAATAATAATCTGTCAGATTTGGTGTAAACAAAAAGCAAGACAGTGTAATATATAACCTGCAAGCATAGCCTATTTCTATAAAGTCAAGCAGATAGTTTTTTTTATATCTGAAAAAAAATACTACCATGTAAATAAATATGCAATTAAAAGGCAGAAATAACCCCAAAAATTCAACATTAACAGATTTTTAACAATTAAATCAAGATGCACAAAGTTTTAAGTATTGTTCAGAATATAAGGTTCTTTTGTAGTACTTTAACAATATCACAATAACAATAAAGTGACCTTAATTTTGGACAAGGTAAATGGCATGAAGCCAAATTTATCAACTTCTATCATATGAATGGGATAAACTGACCTTTCAATTCTCAAGGCTAAATAAGTATTTTATAGGCTAAATACAAACTTACCTGGGAAGGTAGAATTGTAATCTGAGTGATACCGGTGTTCCTCAAGTCACCATAAAGTTGATCAAACTTTAACTTCATCAAAAACTACCTTGACCAAAAACTTTAACCTGAACTTCGCACTATCATTTTCTATGTTCAGTGGACCATGAAATTGGGGTCAAAACTATAATTTGGCATTAAAATTAGAAAGATCATATCATGGGGAACATGTGTACTTAGTTTCAAGTTGGTTGGACTTCAACTTCTTCAAAAACTACCCTGACCAAAACCTTTAACCTGAAGCGAACGGACGCACAGACGGACGAACGAACGGACGAACGAACGGACGAACGGACGAACGAACGGACGAACGTTGGTACAGACCAGAAAACATAATGCCCCTCAACTATCGTAGGTGGGGCATAAAAACATGGAGCACCATCTTAAAATGTACATGTCTGGGTGCCATCTGAAAAGATAAGAGAAAAACATACAGCAACACCCTCAAAAGTACATGTCTTGGTGCCTTCTGAAAAGATAAGAGAAAATCATGGAGCACCATCTTTAAATGTAAATGTCCGAGTGCCATTTTGACTTTGAACCAGCATGTCCAAGCACTGTAAGTGAAGGAAACCAGTCGAAAATATATAAACTCTGGAGTCAAAAGTTGGTAATATGAAAGTAGTCTATTCAAGAATAGTTTTAAAGTCTAATCATCTGGACTTTAAAAATCAGGATTTAATTATATGGTGATAAGAGAAAAGACACATTATTTTATAAGATACTGTAAATTCAGAAATAATTGCTTGCATTTATTATTGCGATTTTGTCATTTTAGACTTAAATGTGATTTCAATTTATATTATTGCGTTTACAACTCTGTTGCATTTTCGCAATAATAAAAACCTTGCAATAATTTCTAAATTTACAGTATTCAAGATTTGTCATTTATTTCCCTGATATTCTGGATGAGAAGGCTTCTACCCCCCCTTTTCATCCCCTACAACTGATATTCTGGATGAGAAGGCTTCTACCCCCCTTTTCACCCCCTACAAAGTGATGGTAAAGATGTACAGATGTAATCATAAAACATCAAAATAATTACCTGTTGGTTGAGACGTAGTTGGTGAAGCGGTAGTTGATGCAGCGGTAGTCGGTTGAGTTGTAGTTGGTGCAGCGGTAGTTGGTGCAGCCGTAGATGTAGTTGGTGAAGGCGTAGTTGGTGCAGCTGTTACTGGTGCAGGCGTTGTTGGACCAGCGGTAGTTGGACCAGATGTAACTGGGTTGCCTGTAAAATAATGGACCTTTTACCATGATTTCTTATTAGACTGAGACAACTTTTTAAAATATTTCTTGTTTCTATTTATCTTGTTCAAAAATAATAATATAAGATACTTATTTTACTCGTAAAATTTGAAAGCACAATCCCGATGGTAATACAATACACTTAACTGCGGCCAAGCTTAGCGAAAAGTAGTGCAACGTAATCAGTCAAACAAACTTTATTAGATTAACTCGTTAAGGAACGATCGTTTTCATTGGTCAATTCAAACCTTTGACCTCACACCTGCAAACTAGAACACGCGTACAGTTAAATTGACTGGTCAGTATTCATGTAGCCGGTCAAGATTGTTATAACCTTCCATCGTCGTAAGCACGTACATGATTGTGTGCTTGATTATCCCATAGCAATTATTACTTTTATACATCTGCATGTAAAATTCATTCATTTTATAATGTTGTGTAATAGAAATATTTTAAACTTTAAAATCTTTTTCACATCGAAATATTTAATTCAACTGTCTTCTCTCAGTTGGTTTTGAATTAAACGATCTACCATTTATTCTATTTTGATGGGGGGAGACTTGGATGAAACTTTTTATTTCTTTTTAGTTGTAATCTCAGTCCTGTCTTGTTATGTTCAGTCTGTTCGGTTCTGCCTTGTTTTTATTAGTTTGCCCAGATTTTTTTTTAACATAAATCGTCATCCTGCCTGTTTTTTTTTTGCCAAGTTTGCTCATCTATCTTTTGCAAGTTTTATGTATTTGACTAAAGATAGTGTGATTTTTTTTCTGATTCAGTTTACTTGATTTTGAGAAAAAAAAACACGAAATTTTAGGTAAATTCAGAACATCTAACCAACCATGCTTTGTTTAGAGAGATGGAAAATAATGGCACAGTGGAAGGAAATGTTCTTTATAAATTCCAGCGATATATGTCATGAATTTTATAAATAACTGTTCTGCTATTCTCGGTTAAAAAACGAACGTAAATTATATATTGTAAATATTTAATAAATAGTTACATAGAAAACAATCAGTTTTTAAAAGGGTGTTTATTCATTACATGTATTGATAAAAAGATGAGTCCCTTCTTGTGCATGCATTCAGTCATCGTTAATTTCTTAAAATTTCGTTTATCAGTTTATTACACATATATATAGGAAGATGTGGTATGAGTGCCAATGAGACAACTCTACATCCAAATTACAATTTATAAAAGTAAACCATTATAGGTCAATGTACGGCCTTCAACACGGAGCCTTGGTTTACACCGAACAACAATCTATAAAGGGCCCCAAAATTACTAGTGTAAAACCATTCGAACAGGAAAACCAACGGTATAATGTATGATTTTGTATTTCATTTTGAATATGCATGTATACTACACATCACTTTGGCGGATATTTCAACAATGTTATGCAAATCACTATTCTTACGGTATGAAATTAAAAGATAAGTTTTCATCCAATTAAATTCGAAAACAGTACATTTATATTGTTCCATAAAACATCAAAATAATTACCTGTTGGTTGAGACGTAGTTGGTGAAGCGGTAGTTGGTGCAGCGGTAGTCGGTTGAGTTGTAGTTGGTGCAGCCGTAAATGTGGTTGGTGAAGGCGTAGTTGGTGCAGCTGTAACTGGTGGGGCTGTTGTTGGACCAGATGTAACTGGGTTGCCTGTAAAATAATGGACCTTTTACCATGATTTCTTATTAGACTGAGACAGCTTTTAAAAATATTTCTTGTTTCTATTTATCTTGTTCAAAAATAATAACATAAGATACTTATTATACTCGTAAAATTTGAAAGCACAATCCCGAAGGTAATACAATACACTTAACTGCGGCCAAGCTTAGCGAAAGGTAGTGCGACGTAATCAGTCAAACAAACTTTATTAGATTAACTCGTTAAGGAACGATCGTTTTTATTGGTCAATTCAAACCTTTGACCTCACACCTGCGAACTAGAACACGTGTACAGTTAAATGGACTGGTCAGTATTCATGTAGCCGGTCAAGATTGTTATCACCTTCCATCGTCGTAAGCACGTACATGATTGTGTGCTTCATTATCCCATAGGAATTCTTACTTTTATACATCTGCATGTAAAATTCATTCATTTTATACTTATGTGTAATAGTAAAATTTTAAACTTTAAAATCTTAACATTTTTCACGTCGAAATATTTAATTCAACTGTCTCCTCTCAGTTGATTCTGAATTAAACGATCCACCATTTATTTATTTTGATGGGGGGAGACTTGGATGAAACTTTTTATTCTTTTTTAGTTGTAATCTCAGTCCTGTCTTTTTGTTTTCAGTCTGTTCGGTTCTGCCTTGTTTTTATTAGTTTGCCCAGATTTTTTTTTGCCAAGTTTGCTCATCTATGTTTCGCAATTTTATGTATTTGACTAAAGATAGTGTGATTTTTTTTCTGATTCAGTTTACTTGATTTTGAGAAAAAAAAACACGAAATTTTAGGTAAATTCAGAACATCTAACCAACCATGCTTTGTTTAGAGAGATGGCAATCAATGGCACAGTGGAAGGAAATGTACTTTATAAATTCCAGCGATAAATTTCATGAATTTTATAAATAACTGTTTTGCTATTCTCGGTTGGAAAACGAACGTAAATTATATATTGTAAAAATTTAATAAATAGTTACATAGAAAACTGTCAGTTTTTAAAAGGGTGTTTATTCATTACATGTATTGATAAAAAGATGAGTCCCTTCTTGTGCATGCATTCAGTCATCGTTAATTTCTTAAAATTTCGTTTATCAGTTTTTTACACATAGATATAGGAAGATGTGGTATGAGTGCCAATGAGACAACTCTCCATCCAAATTACAATTTATAAAAGTAAACCATTATAGGTCAATGTACGGCCTTCAACACGGAGCCTTGGCTTACACCGAACAACTATCTATAAAGGGCCCCAAAATTACTAGTGTAAAACCATTCGAACGGGAAAACCAACGGTCTAATGTATGATTTTGTATTTCATTTTGAATACACATGTATACTACACGTCACTTTGGCGGATAGTTCAACAATGTTCTGCAAATCACTATTCTTACGGTATGAAATTAAAAGATAAGTTTTCATCCAATTAAATTCGAAAACAGTACATTTATATTGTTCCTTATAAACTACGATATTTCTCACCAGTATTTATTTATTTTTTTAGTTCCACACATACAAAAGCAAACATCTTCGCCGATGTAACATTTTAATCCTTTTTCAACTAACATGCCTTCACTGAATTCATTTGAATTTCGTTGTGACCATGATAGTACATACGTCTTCATTCACGTGCACACATGATACAATTATTATTGTTTTTTTTCTATACTTCGGGGACAATTTGCTCGTTTATGATACGTAATTTCTGAATGACCAAACGCTTAGCTACGTGTAACGTTATGTGTGTTCGTTTCATAGCATGAAAACACGAGAAGAGGAATCTGCAACCCATCATAAATTATTGTAAATATTGTAATGGATCAGTATTATGAGATCCTGATCATAAGTAACTACGACATTGAAAGAAGTTAAAAGTGGTTCATTATTCATCCGTATAAAAGCGGCACAAGTATTTTTATTTTATCCTTATATTTTTCATAATGCGGTACAAGATAATTGTGTTGCTGTAGTATAATATATCGACACAACTATTTGAAATTCACAAAACATCTATATAATTCTTTTGACTAAAGATTTGTAAACTAAACAAATTCTTGTTTTACTATCAAAACAACCCCTACTTCAATACTTTCTAATTTTAATCAAGGCTAATTAGTTGTTGGACAGCTGAAGGTGACAGGTAAACTATTTTCAGTACTGGACATCGTATAAATTGATCGGTCTATACTATTTTCTTACATTTCAGCGGTTATTAATCTAATTGATTTAGTCCAAAAGATTAAAATTCTAAGAAATTAATTTATCAACATGATTTGATGAAAAATTTAAAAGGGTTTTAAATGAAAAATCGCCAGAACTACGTTATATGAACTAGAACACATGTGCGCATGTGAACAGGTGGGAAATTTAATTATGCGTCCTACATTTCTTCAAAAATGCTAAAATTATCATTGATACCCGTATTCAACGTTCATTTCAAGTATTTTGTTGAAGAAATAACGCGAAAAGAGCTTCTTCACTCAGTCGTGCTTTGTACACGTACACGGATTTTACGTATCCGTTTATGGTCCGTGTTTTACCATTGTCAAGTCAACATCCAGTTTTAAGAAAATGTGATTGTAATCTCCATGGAAATGAGATGTGCCAATGCTTATACAACTGTATACCAAATATGATTGACCTACCACTTGCCGTTCACCATAAACTACACCTAATCACAAACTAATACATTGTTCTAGCCGTCGCACCCGCCGACGCCGGAAACAGCATACCTATGTCACGCTTTTTGACTCCAAGCGAGACAAAAAAACCAAGAATGTGTCCATAGTACACAGATGCCCCAATCACACTATCATTTTCTATGTTCAGTGGACCGTGAAATTGGGGTTAAAAATTTGGCACTAAAATGAGAAAGATCATATTATAGGGAACATGTGTACTAAATTTCAAGTTGATTGAACTTCAACCTCATAAAAAAAAGTACCTTGACCAAAAAATTTAACCTGAAGCAGAACAGATAGATAAACGGACCAACAGACCAGAAAACATAATTCCCCTCTTCTATCTTGGTTGGACATAAACACTTTATAACACTCACCAGTAAGTGGTATTTAAAAGATGTTCCCTACTCTGGCCTTTATTAATCTTGTAGGCTTTTTAATTTTAGTTTCTTGTGTATATTTTGGAGTTTAGTATGACGTCCATTATCACTTAACTAGTATACATTTTTGTTTAGGGGCCAGCTGAAGCATGTCTCCAGATGCGGGCATTTCTCACTGCATTGAAGACTAATTGGTGGCCTTCAGCTGTTGTCTGCTCTTTGATCGCGTTGTTGTCCCTTTGACACATTCCTCTTTTCCATTCTCAATTTGATATCAAAACTTTAAAATACTCACCATAAAGTGGTTTATTTTCCCGTGGTTTAAATTTTACTATTTAAAGGATATTCCCTACTCTGTTAGGGTTAGGGTTACTTAACATCACATATTCTTAAGTCACTACTTTAATCCAAGTAGTGCCAATAAAATTTACCCTTACTCTTTTTTTCATAATATACTGTACTCCAGGTTCCAGGAGATGTGCCTTGATTGGCAGGTTATTTACAGAAACAGAAACAGATCCCAGATGTGGTAAAGTAAACATGAGGGGCTTCGGCTGTTGTCTGCTCTATGGTCAGGTTGTTGTCTCTTTGACATATTCCCCATTTCCATTTTCAATTTTATATGATATCACAATAATTACCATACCACCAGCACACACTCCAGGCATTAGTTGTATATCATCTATAGCAATATCTCCCTAACCCTTACCCTAACCACTATAATTAACATACCACCAGCATACGCTCCAGGCATTAGTTGTATATCATCTATAGCAATATCTCCCTAACCCTTACCCTAACCACTATAATTAACATACCACCAGCACACACTCCAGGCATTAGTTGTATATCATCTATAGCAATATCTCCTTTCCATGATGTTACTTTATTAGCTTCTATAAATAACTGGAAGATAAACAATTTTAAAAATTAAATCACCTCATTATATCTTGGTAAAAAAAAACAATTCTTAGAAAAATTTCATGGTAATTGATATTTGATTTCAGCCGAAAAGTCTAATTTTTGTGAATTGATTTATTTTTAGTGAAGTTCAATAAATGGTGATGAATTAAAAATGTTTTTCATGGATATTTGATTGTGTTTTTTACAAAGTCACGTCCTCAGATAATTTAAATTTTGTAGAAAATCAACGAAAATAGGAACTGAATGAAAAATAACGAATCTTCAATGTCAGAAAATTAACTACTGTAAAAGCAGAAATTTTTGTGGTGGATTTAATTTCATTGTTTTTAAGTGGAAAGAATATATCCACGAAATTAAAAAAAACCACGAAAATTAACCTTTATATACTATCACTTCCATTTAATGGAAACCACAAAATTAAATCCCCTTTAAATCTTATATATACAGATAAAACCACAAAATGTTAATCCCACAAAAATTAATGTTTCTACAGTAGTTTATTATTATAATTTTTATATCAGTGATTTCCTTAATATTTTATTCAAATTCAAAGAAATTGTTTAGGGGGATCACAACAATAAGCAGGAAACTATTGAACTAAAGACCCTGTGTTGCTCACCTAGGTCTATGTATCATCTTCAACAATGGACACATTCGTAATTGAAAGACAATAACTAGTAGTCTGACCAGTTCAGCCATTGGAGTTATTTGAACAAATTGTTTGTTGATAATTTTGATAATTTGAATTTTCTCTCTATCCATTTATATAATTTTCAAGATGAAAGGCAAAAATAAAAAAAAGTCAAATTGATAATTAAGGGGCTTCAACACAAGTAAAAGATGTTCAACAGTTCTGACTTTAAAAAACACAATAGGTCTCAACCTTCTACACATCTCTGCCCGTCAGATTTTATCTTTTTATAGAAATTTCTAAATAAGACATAATGGTTAATTTATAGCTCTGTGGACCATACAAATTTTTTTTGGACCATTTTTCTCTCTCTTCATTATTTTTTTTACCTTTTATTCTATAAATATTGTTCTCTATTTTGTAATCCCATCCAGAACCTATATCATTTATATAAAGACATCTAATTGTATACAAACAAACCTTCATTCCTGAAATTTATACCATTTATATAAAGACATCTAATTATAAACAAACAAACCTTCATTCCTGCAGCATTAGAAATAGTAACCATTCCCTTGTTCCACTGGTCACCAAGGTTACCAGATTCTATAAATACTTCATTTTTAGGGGCTGTAACTCCGGTTGATACTTTGAGATCTCCCATTGTATCCAAACCAAACATGTGATATTGAAACGTCAAACAATAGTCACCTGCTGTTAAGGAAAAAACAATATATTCTATATTCAATAACAAATTGCTGAAATTCTTTTTTTAAAGATCAAATAAGCAAATATATTTTTTCTTCATCTTTTTGATTATGTACTGTTTTTAACGGAAGGCTAGCATATTCTCTTTATTCATGAGACATTTACTTTCTTTTGGTTGCATTTTACTGGTTTTTACAGAAAGGCTAGCATATTCTCATTGGTCAAAACTTTTAGGAAATATGGTCCTCAATGCTCTTCAACTTCATACGTTATTTGGCGTTTTTATCTTTTTTGAACTCGAGCGTCACTGATGAGTCTTTTGTAGACGAAATGCGCGTCTGGCATAAATACAAAATTTAATCTTGGCATCTATGATGAGTTTATTTCTATAATAAGTTATATCACAGAATATCGTTTTATTGATAATTCCTTAAAATAAATAATATATAATTTACCATTTAAGTTTGCTGATGATTCCAACCTAGCCACATCGTTGCTACCTCTTGGTGAAGAAACTTCTACATACTTGTATTTACTACCTTCTACAGCTGATTGTGGTCCAGTGCCTCCAGATGGAGTGCTTCCCTATATATAATTACATAAATAAAGTACTATAAATTATCTTTAAAGAATGTTTCTATATGTATATACCTTTTTAATGACTCTTTCAGTCTTACAGTTAAAATTTAGAACAAACATTTCTACAATTGTTCCATTATAACTGCCTCAGGCAAAGATGACCTTAGATGGATTTGGCTATTTTTAGGTATGTTTTGGTCATATAACTCTTCAACTGTTTGGGTACTTATACATCCTTGGCTTTAACATATTCAGTTTTAAGTGTTCCTGAAGAAGTAAATCCAGAGAAGCACTTCAGAAGCATTAAATTTATTACTTGTAATTTTTGTTTGTTGTTTTTAGCTTTGAAGGGAAAATCTTGTATAGCCCGTATAAAAAAAGTAGATGATGAACAATTAAAACAAGGAAAACTTACAACCTAATTTATGTACAAAATAATGAAGGAAAAACAAACATTTAACACAGTAAGAAACAACAACCACTGAATTACAAGCTCCAGACTTAATTGGGAACGGCACATTCAGAATGTGGTGGGGTTGAAAATGTTAGCAGGCCTACCCTCTCCTAACCTGGGAAAGTGGTGTAAAAAAAGGTTGTAAGCACAAAAGGGTAAAAATTGCTTTAATTTATCAGTGGGAAGTAAAATTTAATAGTGTCAATAAAGAATTCGTTGTAGGTGATTCAACTACAATTCTGGACAATAAGTGATATCTTCAATTTTCAAAATTGACTCAATAACATCATTTATAATTTTAGAAGATATATTAGATTTCTGCACCTTGCAAAAGTTTTATAATTTTCTTGACAGGTGTAACAATGTTTTGTGACTTGAATATCTGAGCATCATTACATTGATTAACATCAATGGACTATATTTTGTGAATCAAAAAGGTAGTGGTAAGCCTTGGAAGATTTAGATACCAAGTCAGTAACATAAGGTAGTGGTAAGCCTTGGAAGATTTAGTAAAAAAATTAACGGTACCAATTTTCTTGCACCAGATGCGCATTTAATATCGAGTCAGTAACATAAGGTAGTGATAAGCCTTGGAAGATTTAGATATCAAGTTAGTAACATAAGGTAGTGGTAAGCCTTGGAAAATTCAGATATCATTGATTGTTGGTTGCTTGATGTCCAGTGGCAAATATTTCATGCATTTTCAGGACGCTTTAGATATCAAGTCAGTAACATAGGGCTTTACCCAACACTACCTTGAACAAAAACTTTAACTTGCCAACTCGCACTATCATTTTCTGTGTTCAGTGGACCATGAAATTAGGGTAAAAACTCTAACAAGTGAAACTGCCAGCTACTGCTCACTGATGATACCCCCGCCACAAGTGGATAATATAAATAGTGTAAAAATATGCAAGTGTTCGGTAAACAGAAAGTTGTCGAGTGATGACTCTGAAAACACATCACACGGTATAGCTGGCTTATATAAACCTTGAAACCAAATTTCAGAAATCCTTGTATTGTACTTCCTGAGAAAAATGTGACGACAATTTTCAACATGGCTATCATGTGTAAAACCATACAAGTGATCGGTTAATGGGAAGTTGTCAAGTGATGAATCTGAAAACGCATCACACGGTAAAGCTGACTTATATAAACCCTGAAACCAAATTCAGAAATCCTTGAATTGTAGTTCCTGAGAAAAAATGTGACGCAAATTTTCAACTTCGCTATCATGTATTACATCATACAAGTGTTCGGTAAACAGGAAGTTGACAAGTGATGAATCTGAAAACGTATCACACAGTATGGCAGACTTATATAAACCCTGAAACCAAATTTCAGAAATCCTTGTATTGTAGTTCCTGAGAAAAATGTGACGACAATTTTCAACTTGGCTATCATGTGTTAAATCATACAAGTGTTCGGTAAACAGGAAGTTGACGAGTGCTGAATCTGGAAACGTATCACACAGTATAGCTGACTTATATAAACCCTGAAACCAAATTTCAGAAATCCTTGTATTGTAGTTGTCCTGAGAAAAATGTGACGAAAATTTTCAACTTAGCTATCATGTGTAAAATCATACAAGTGTTCGGTAAACAGGAAGTTGACGAGTGATGAATCTGAAAACGCATCACACAGTATAGCTGACTTATATAAACCCTGAAACCTAATTTCAGAAATCCTTGTATTGTAGTTCCTGAGAAAAATGTGACGACAATTTTCAACATGGCTATCATGTGTAAAATCATACAAGTGTTCAGTAAACAGGAGGTTCGCAAGTGATGAATCTGAAAACGTGTCACACAGTATGGCAGACTTATATAAACCCTGAAACCAAATTTCAGAAATCCTTGTATTGTAGTTCCTGAAAAAAATGTGACGACAATTTTCAACTTGGCTATCATGTGTTAAATCATACAAGTGTTCGGTAAACAGGAGGTCCGCAAGTGATTAATCTGAAAACGTGTCACACAGTATGGCAGACTTATATAAACCCTGAAACCAAATTTCAGAAATCCTTGTATTGTAGTTCCTGAGAAAAATGTGACGAAAATTTTCAACTTGGCTATCATGTGTTAAATCATACACGTGTTCGGTAAACAGGAAGTTGACGAGTGATGAATCTGAAAACGTATCACACAGTATAGCTGACTTATATAAACCCTGAAACCAAATTTCAGAAATCCTTGTATTGTAGTTGTCCTGAGAAAAATGTGACGAAAATTGTCAACTTGGCTATCATGTGTAAAATCATACAAGTGTTCGGTAAACAGGAGGTTCGCAAGTGATGAATCTGAAAACGCATCACAGGGTATAGCTGACTTATATAAACCCTGAAACCAAATTTCAGAAATCCCTGTATTGTAGTTCCTGAGAAAAATGGGACGAAAAATATTCATGGGACGGACGGACTGACGAAAGGATGGAAGGATGGACAGACAGAGGTAAAACAGTATACCCCCTTTTTTAAAGCTGGGGTATTTTTTAAAGGGGGGGGTATAATTATGCAAATTAGAAAGATCATATTATAGGGAACATGTGTACTAAGTTGCAAATTGATTGGCCTTCAACTTCATCAAAATCTACCTTGACAAAAAACTGTAAACCTGAAGTGAGACAGACAGACAGCCGAATGTATAACAATTGAAAGAAGGATCAATGAACTGAAACCAGACCGAAAAACATAATGCCCCTAATTAGTAAGGCATAATAAGTGAGACATAAAAACATAATGCCCCTAATTAGTAAGGCATAATAAGTGAGACATAAAAACACAGAGTGGAGTTAATGGGTACTTTTACATCCCATACAACAAAAGGACTTATCTGAGAGAACTCATAGTACTGACAGCTATAGTTCAAAGCCAGTAACAAAAATCATGCATCTAAGATTAAATTATAAATCTGTTCATGATGAAGTAATACCAAGGCATCTAAGACTAAATTATAAATCTGCTCATGATGAAGTAATACCCAGGCATCTAAGACTAAATTATAAATCTGTTCATGATGAAGTTATATTTCTTTTTATGTTTTGTACTGATATACATGTATCAAACATATATATTCTATCATCTTATGTATTTGTAATGTAATTGATCGTAATGATACATGTTTGTTCTTAGTTTGTGTGTTGTTGACAATCTATATTTTGGATTTTACATGAATAAAATCTTTTTACTTTGACTTACACTTCTAAATGTCCAATCAAAATCATCATTTGTAGCTTCAACCAAAAAACATGGAGCACCATCTTCAAAGGTACATGTCTGGGTGCCATCTGAAAATATAGAGAAAAACGTAGAGCACCACCCTCAAAAGTACATGTCTAGGTGCCATCTTAAAAGATAAGAGAAAAACATGGAGCACCACCCTCAAAAGTACATGTCTAGGTGCCATCTGAAAAAATAAGAGAAAAACTTGGAGCACCATCTTAAAATGTATATGTCTGGGTGCCATCTGAAAAGATAAGAGAAAAACATACAGCACCACCCTCAAAAGTACATGTCTAGGTGCCATCTGAAAAAATAAGAGAAAAACTTGGAGCACCATCTTAAAATGCACATGTCTGGGTACCATCTGAAAATATAGAGAAAAACATACAGCAACAATGCTGCAACAACCTCAAAAGTACATGTCTGGGTGCCATCTGAAAAGATAAGAGAAAACATACAGCACCACCCTCAAAAGTACATGTCTAGGTGCCTTCTGAAAGGATAAGAGAAAAACAAATAATTTTTATAATTTTTGAGAAAATTTCTGTTTAATTAATATAAAACATTTCAAATTGCGAGTTCAAATTATTGCGTTTTCAACTCTGTCGCATTTTTCGCCATAACAAAAACCTTGCAATTATTTCTAAATTTACAGTATTCAAGATTTGTCATTTATTTTCCTGATATTCTGGATGAGAAGGCTTCTACTCCCCTTTTCATCCCTTACAAAGTGTTGGTAAAGATGTACAGATTAGATGTAACCATAAAACATCAAAATAAATACCTGTTGGTTGAGACGTAGTTATTGCAGCGGTAGTTGGTGCAGCAGTAGTCGGTGCAGCAGTAGTTGGTGCAGCTGTAGTTGGTGAAGCAGTAGTTGTTGCAGCTGTAACTGGTACAGCCGTTGTTGGACCAGCTGTCGTTGGACCAGATGTAACTGGGTTGCCTGTAAAATAATGGACATTTACCATGACTTCTTAATAGACTTTTTAAAATATTTCTTCTTTCTATTTAGCTAATATTCAAAAATAATAATATAAGATACTTATTATGCTCGTAAAATTTGAAAGCACAATCCCCAAGGTTATACAATAACTTCCATTTAAATAGAAGAACAATTGCACATATTTTATCTGTCCATGGACAATAACCATGATAAATAAAACAAATGTTTTCATTCTTTTAAAGTTAATATATATATCATAGTGAAAAAATTGCTTCAAAGCAAATGCAATGCAATTTCAAATGTAATTAACATTTCCATAACTCTTTCAAAAATATTTGATCTATACTATAATACTTGCAAACTTTTCCTCGACATTGCTGATATAAATATAAAAGTCTAGAGAGTGCTTACAATACAATTTTCAGAAAATTAATACATGTATTTCCAAATTGAAAAAAACTCTTTTAAAAATAGTTGATCAGCATTGACTTGCTTTTGACATTTATACCGATATTTATCTACTGTACAAGTTTGATAATAAACTGTTATCACAGAGATATGTCTTGCTTTTTGTAGTTTCAATAATGCATATTTTGAAATTAAAATAGCAGCACTATAACATGTAAGTTTTACAAATATTCTAAGTCAATGAACCATGACTGAAGGTACAAGAATAAACAATCTCCATGGAAATGAGATGTGCCAATACTAATACAACTGCATACCAAATACCATTGACTTATCATAAGAAAACATAAACATAAACACAAACAAATACATGTCAATTAAGCAATATTTCAAAGTCAATAAACCATAACTGAGGGTCGGGGTAAAATAATCTCCATGGAAATGGGATGTGCCAATGCTAATACAACTGCATACCAAATACATGTCAATTAAGCAATATTTTAAAGTCAATAAACCATAACTGAGGGTCGGGGTAAAATAATCTCCATGGAAATGAGATGTGCCAATACTAATACAACTGCATACCAAATACCATTGACTTATCATAAGAAAACATAAACATAAACACAAACAAATACATGTCAATTATGCAATATCTCAAAGTCAATAAACCATAACTGAGGGTCGGGGTAAAATAATCTCCATGGAAATGGGATGTGCCAATGCTAATACAACTGCATACCAAATATCATTGACCTACCACTTGTGGTTCCCCGTAAACCAATATTACCACAAACTAATATAATAGTTATCAAAGGTACCAGGATTATAATGCATGAAAACTTAAGCAAAAGTTTCAAGGTCAATTGACCATGACTGAGGGGGGTGGGGCCAAACAATCTCTATGGAAATAAGATATTTCAATGATTATACAACTGCATACCAAATATCATTTACTTATCACTAATGGTTTCCCATAAACTGACCTAATCACAAACTAATACATGAAAACTAAGCAAAAGTTTCAAAGTCAATAGACCATGACTGAGAGGGCGGGGCCAAATAATTTCCATGGAAATGAAATATGCCAATGCTTATACAACTGCATACATATTATCATTAACTTACCACTAGTGGTTCCTCATAAACTGACCTAATCACAAACTAATACATGAAAACTATGGAAAGTTTCAAAGACAATAGACCATAACTGAGGGGGTCGGGCCACATAATTTCCATGGTTATGAGATGTGCCAATACTTATACAACTGCAAACCAAATATCTTGAATTACCACTAGTGGTTCACCATAAACTAGACCTAATCACAAACTAATACATTGTTGACGCCGACACGGCCGCCAACGCCAGAAACAGCATACATATGTCTCGCTTTTTGACTCCGTCAAGGGAGACAAAAATCTGGCAAGAATTCTACATGTGGGAGCACTTATATGGATCGACGTGTGTTATTTCAATGTTCCTCTCAACAGGTCACATGGGAGACAGAACAACAGCCTTCAATTCTGATTACCTCCCCTTTAAATCTATGTAATAATCTTACCACAAGTTCCTGGAATAAGCGATACATCATCAATGGCTATGTCACTTGACCAATCAGATCCACGAACACCTTCAATTGTCATCTGAAACAAGTCACAACACTATATATCTAAACTACAATCATAATAGTCGTTAGTCTTATTTTCAAATTTTGTGTAGAAAATTCTTTTCACAATCATCGTATAATTTACTATTAATGGCAGACGTATGTCTATCAAATAAGCTGCTTACCTTTAGACCATTAATGGAAGGTATGTCTATTTCTGCTTTGATCCAATCATCGCCTTGAGCACCAGACCGTGTCCATATATTAGATTTCGCTGTATTTGTCCCCTCAGAGTATATGTTTAAAGTACCCATAGTAGATCCCTTCATGTGATAATAAAACATCATACAGCGACTAGTAGCTACAATGTATAAGATTACACATTACAATGTCATATAACATGGGGCCAAATATTCTCCATGAAAATTATATGTGCTAATGATTATACAACTGAATACCAATTAACATTGGTCTCCCCTTAAACTGACCTAATCACAAACTAATACATGTAAATTAAGCAAAATTTTTAAAGTCAATAGACCATGACTAAGAGGGAGGAGCCAAATAATCTCCATGGAAATGAAATACGTCAATGCTTATACAACTGCATACCAAATATCATTGTCCTGCCATTAGTATACGTAGTTCTCATAAACTGACCTTATCAAAACTAATACATGTAAAATAAGCAAAAGTTTCAATGTCAATAGACCATGACTGAGGGGGCAGCCAAATAATATTCACAGAAATGAGAAGTGTCAATGCTAATACAACTGCATACCAAATACGATGGGCCAACAACTTGTCGCTCAAACTAATACATTGTTGACGTTGCAGTCGCCGTCAGAAACAGCATACCTATGTCTTGCTTTTTGACTCTGTCAAGTGAGACACAAAGTGAACATTAGAAGGTTTTGATTGGCTAACAACATTATAATCACTGGATACTCTACCATATTACATTGTTTTTGTTTCGTGGTAGAAACAACGAAATTACCCTTAGTCACTTCAATTCTGAAAGTTGTATTATTTGTCATTACTAATTATAAATGTAAGTAGCTCCTACACTCGTGTTATTTTTTATATCTTACTTGGTAACGGTGAAGTTGTATTATTTGTCATAACTAATTATATAAACAAGTAGCTCCTATACTCTTGCTATTTTTTATATCTTACTTGGTAACTGTAAAGTTGTAGACATGGTAGCTTTATCACCAGGATTTTTTCTTGACATCTCTGTATACACGTATTGGAACCCCCCATGAGCATTGTTTGGTCCCGTATTGCTTGATGGCGTACCTTGCTATTTATTAGAAAATAAAATAATGAAAATAATGCAATTTATTAAACTAGAGGCTCTAAAGAGCCTGTGTCAGTTTCAGTGGAAAATGTTAGTAAAAATTTACAAATTTTATGAAAATTGTTAAAAATTGACTATAAAGGACAATAACTCCTTAGGGGGTCAATTGACCATTTTTGTCATGTTGACTTATTTTATGGTCTATAAGCCAAAAACTGCATTTTACTCCTATGTTCTATTTTTTGCTGTGGCGGCCATCTTGGTTTGCCGGGTCACTAGACACATTTTTTAAACTAAATACCCCAAAGATGATTATGGCCAAGTTTGGATTCTTTTGGCCCAGTAGTTTCAGGAGAAGATTTTTGTAAAAGATTACTAAGATTTACGAAAAATGGTTAAAAATTGACTACAAAGGGCAATAACTCCTAAAGGGGTCAACTGACCATTTCGGTCATGTTGACTTATTTGTAAATCTTACTTTGCTGAACATTATTGCTGTTTACAGTTTATCTCTATCTAAAATAATATTCAAGATAATAACAAAAAAAAGCAAAATTTCCTTAAAATTACCAATTCAGGGGCAGCAACCTAACAACGAGTTGTCTGATTCATCTAAAAATTTCAGGGCAGTTAGATCTAGACCTGATAAACAATTTTATCTCTGTCAGATTAGCTCTAAATGCTTTGGTTTTTGAGTTATAAGCAAAAAACTGCATTTTACCCCTATGTTCTTTTTTTAGCCATGGCGGCCATCTTGGTTGGTTGGCCGTGTCACTGGACACAATTTTAAAACTAGATACCCGAATGATGATTGTGGCCTTGTTTGATTTAATTTGGTCCAGTAGTTTCAGAGGAGAAGATTTTTGTAAAAGATAACTAAGATTACGAAAAATGGTTAAAAATTGACTATAAAGGGCAATAACTTCTAAAGGGGTCAACAGACCATTTTGGTCCTGTTGACTTATTTGTAGATCTTACTTTGCCGAACATTTTTGCTGTTTACAGTTTATCTCTATCTATAATAATATTCAAGATAATAACCAAAAACTGCAAAATTTCCTTAAAATTACCAATTCAGGGGCAGCAACCTATCAACGGGTTGTCCGATACATCTCAAAATTTCAGAGCAGATAGATCTTGACCTGATTCACAATTTAACCCCCATGTCAGATTTGCTCTAAATGCTTTGGTTTTTGAGTTATAAGCCAAAAACTGCATTTTACCCCTATGTTCTATTTTTAGCCATGGGGGCCATCTTGGTTGGTTTGGCGGGTCACCGGATACAATTTTTAAACTAGATACCCTAATAATGATTTTGGCCATGTTTGTTTAAATTTTTTTTTTGGTTAAAGTTAACGACGACGGACGACAGACGACGGACGACGGACGACTGACGCCGGACGCCAAGTGATGAGAAAAGCTCATTTGGCCCTTTGGGCCAGGTGAGCTAAAAATACCTCGACCCAAAAACTACCTCAACCAAAAACTTTAACCTGTAGCGGGACAGACAGACGAACGAACAAACGAACGAACGCACAGACCAGAAAACATAATGCCCATAAATGGGGCATAATAAATGGGGCAAAAAAATAAGGCACATGTACTTCAATCAAGTTACTGACCATCTATAAATGGCAGGTGAGATAGAGAGGGGGTAGACAATCTGCAATCCCTGTTTAAATATACTTTGTATTTTAAAGATTCAATTCCTTAATGCCAGCTGGGGACCACCTCCGGGTGCAGGACTTTCATTCTGTATTGAAGACCCATAGGTGGCTTTGGGCTGTCGTCTGCTCTTTGGTAGGGTTGTTGTCTCTCTGGCATATTCCCCATTTCCATTTTCAATTTTATCTGTAATCCTTCTTTAAATGACTGTATTTCAAATAATAAATTTCTTACAATCCCTTCAAAAATGAAAACAACCCTTTTTTGGGATTACCCTTCATCTGAGGAATGTCAAAGGATGTGTAAAGGACCACAAAACAGTTGAAGATCTATATGACCAAAAAGGACCTAAATCTATTATTTATAAAAATGCATATAATTGTTAACTTACACTGTAAGTGTCCCAATTTATTACATTACTTCCTTCATTCTCAAAAAGACATTTTTCTCCAAACTCAAATGTACAAATAAGTTGATAGGATGCTGAAAAATTGTTAAAAAAAGTTATTATTCAAATAAGTATTATCAGGTTTTCTATACATATATATATATTATAAAATATCAGACATGAGCCAAAATGTGAACCTTTTTTGGCGAGTGATAGCAGCGAACGAGCAAAAAATCTTCACATTGTTTTCAAGCACAAAAGTACAAAGGCACAAAAGCCTGCTCATCTTTTATAATTTGTTACAATAGACAATCAATGAAGGGCGATAACTCCTGTAAGAATTCGTTAGACAGCTTAGACAAAAGGGCAATAACTCCTGAAAGAAATAATTAGACTGCTTAGACAAAAGGGCAATAACTCCTGTAAATCAAAGTGATGGAAATCACTCATGGAAAGATTAGAAGAGTAGTTTGAATAATTGCATATTAAGGTATGGTGGGGAAAAATAAACATTAATAATGCACTATTGCTGAAAATTGCATTAACAGCAGGTCTTTAGAAGGAAAAGTGCTTTTACAATATGAGGATAAAATGAGCTCAAATTAAATAATATGGGTCTCTTAATTTGCAAAATTTAATTTAAACTGCAGTTTATATCTTATCCAAATAATGTTGCCTGTTCTGAACCTGTTTCACAAAAACAAAAAAATGCAAATCAAAAATCCTTCTAGTAAATGTTATTAACTATCCTTGTAAGACATAAAATCTAGACCAACAACTAAGAACTTTAAAGTGTGAACAAAAATAATCTAAAAATGTTGTTTTGGGGCATTTTGTAAGTTGAAACAGAGGTTATATGACATTGAAGATTAAATGTTGTAGAGTGCCTTTTGATCAATTTTTTTTAAGTATTTTTCAACACAGCCAGGGCATTGAAAATATACTTTTTCAATGTATACAAATTAAAAAACTTATTTCATTGAAATGTGGATTCTTTCTTGATTGCAAAATATATGTTCACTCCTAATAAAAATTCAAATGACTAAAATAGACATAATGATTGATGGGGAATAAACTAATAAACAATGGTTTGTTAAAATTAAAAGTTTCAAAATTTTAAAACTTAAAAGCCAAATCCTGATAAAAAAAGTGAACTAAAATAAATCTAAATTGTTGATTAATCACAGATGATTATTGGAAATTTATCAAGTTAATGATAGGCCTTTTATATATTCATATGTATGTTCATATTTCATTTTGTTTTTAAAGATCTTGTTAATCCATTAATCATTTATCTTTCAGACATAATTAACAGAATCACTTTATGTAATGTAGATCAAAAGTAATAGGCAATAAATAAATCTATCATCCTTATATATACCAAACATCTAATATATACATTTGTGTATTCAATTATGAGGTCAAATACTTGTGTATTAAGAATTAGATGTATATTGAATTGTCTGTATAATTATGTAAGACTGAGGTTGATAAGTAATGTGGTCAATTTGATTGACAGGTTGGGCATTTTAATTAAAGGTCTTCCTTGTCTCTGATTGTTTAGTGATAATGACAGTTCTCAATCATACCAGTATTGTATCAATACTCAATTACCTAATCAAAATGTTTTTAAAAAAAGCCTGCACATCAACACACATTAATATCATACATTCTTGATTGAACTGCTCCAAAAATATACCCATTTTTCAGTTTTTATGTGTTTTATGTGCACATACATGAGAACTATAGGAAACTATATTTCAGTGTGAATACATTTAGTAACAGTAGCTAACCTGTCGTGTTGTTAGGGAGGCTGGTGCCTTAGTAAAGATTTAGAACAAGTTCTCATCTTTCTAAAAATCGTTAAACAGGTTAAATAGGCCAAAATTACCTTAGATGTTTACATTCTCAACATTTTTGCTCAGGTCAAAATTTCTCTATAGATGCAAAACTTGCATTTTACCCCAGGACTATGTACTATTTTTAGCCATCTTGGTTGGCAAGTGGGGTCAACGGAAACACTTTAAATACAAGTTGCTTTTTAAAACAAAAAAAGTCAATACGTGAACCTTAGAACTTTTTTTAAGCTAATTCTTCTTTCAACTGAATTGTAAATTATATCTCAGTGTTTTCATTATCATGTGTGCGGAGGATAATAGATTTTTTTATTGTAAATCAGGACAATGTGGGTATGTTGAGAGTGGTGTTAAATATAAAGTGAGGAGATAAATAATGTTTTTATTTCGATATTAATTTTTACCAACGTAAAAGGTCAAACTACTACCAACGGATGACACTTCTATGGTTCTTTTTGGTAGAGGTAATATTTCACCTAAGTCCCTCAGTCATTTTATTTACTTTTCTGTCAAAAATATATTAAATAGATAAAGGAAGAAGTGGTATGAGTGTCAATGAGACAACTCTCCATCCAAGTAACAATTTATAAAAGTAAACTATTATAGGTCAAGGTACGGCATTTAACACAGAGCCTTAGCAAGCTATAAAAGGCCCCAAAAATTACTAGTATAAACCATTCTAATGGGAAAGCTAACGGTCTAATCTATATAAAAACGAGAAACGAGAAACACGTATGAACTGCATAAACAGACGACAACGACTGTACATCAGATTCCTGACTAAGGACAGGTGCAAACATTTGCAGCGGGATTAAACGTTATTGTACGATTATTTTGTTTCATAGAATGTGGAATGTTTATTCCTACCAATAAGACAAAATTCAGCTACTCGCTAATCAATTGTTTTGTGCATGCCGTAAAACCCTGTTCCACATTAGAAATGAGTTTGGATCCAACTAATACATTCAATTTGCTGCTTATACATGTATAGTTAATATACCTGTCCTAAATCAGGAGCTTGTTTTGTTTTTTGTTTTTTTTGTTTCTTATTATCGTGTCTGATTTTCGTTGTTTAGTACAAACCATTGCCATTAATTTGATGAAAATATGGGTATAATGGTGAAAATATACCACCCATGGGCGCTCTCATAACTTGTTTGTCATGATAACTGTCCATTAAACTGAAATTCATTGTTTCTTAGAAATAATTTAACAAATGCAGTTAAACCTTTTTTGTTGGGAATCTTTTACATGTTTATAGGATATCAGTCTTGTGTATCAATTAATTCTACTGCATTGGTAACCATTTCTTTTAAATTAACAATGATTATATTTGTGCATCATAGGCAATAAGAATGCAATTCCCTTTTTATCTTGTGTGACTCTATTTTATTAATAAAATCTGTTGTATCTAGAATTAAAAAGTTATGCCTCTTCAATAATGGTTTTATATTAGGTCAATTAATTTCCCAATTTCAATCCATCTCGTGGGAGAGTTACACCTATTGATGATCAATGTAAGGAACATTAATTAATGTACATTGTATCATACTAGTTGACCAGGTCGCAATGCATCATTAATCATTTCTAAATCAATTGTATGAACTTTTGGAAGACTGAGGTACATGTGTCCATGTTTTGAATCATTATCATTCTTTAAAAATTATACGTATGGAAAGCTATTTCGTTTTTTTCTATGTAGATTTTTAACTATATTTTTGATTATCATATAGCAAATAAGTGAGTTAACAATCAGTGTAAAGTTCTTTATTGCCATGGTTTAAATATATTGAATACCCCGTATGGAGGTGCTCTTAATTGTAGGAAGCTAATACAGAAAAGAAGAACAAATGATCCGAATGAACAAAAGAAAATTTCCGAATATTTCTCCATAGACCATATTTCTAACTAATAAATATGCGTGAACCCCTGAGGGTTCACGTAATAAAATCAAATGTCATCCAGTAGTAATAGACGAACAGTAGTAACAGGTGACAAGATATTAAAGTAGCTGACTTGGCCTTTCATCCAGGTGACCTAAAAACAGTTCCAGTAATACAATACTAAATTAATAAATAGAGAGGGCTTACAAAGGCCTGCTGCCCAATCTATTCAATTCATTTGAATAAAATAGTGTTTAAACTAAACTAACATAATACTCACGAGTTAATTGATCACAGTTTGTCCCTGTCACGCCTGGGTTACATGTACATGTGTAGGTACCTGAATTCAAAGGGCTGTTGCATGTTCCTAATACACAAGGTTCATTGAGACAACCTGAAAAATAATACTAGTCAACTTTTTCAAATAGTTTAACCAAAATTAAGTGTTAATTTTGATACCTTTCTTTCTTCTAGTATTAAGGGGGTACACAACACCTGAGAAAGATAAATAACTCAATTTTAAGCTGTTGTTAATTTTTTATCAAATGGACTAAGGGATTTTTGACCATTTAAAACATTTTATGCAATACAATTGTGAAGTTTTTGCTAAAATTATTAAAAATTTCAATTTAATTCTTATTTCAACTTCATGGTATTCATACATTTGACAGAGTTGTTAAGTGACAACTGGAGATGGTATTCATACATACATTTGACAGAGTTGTTAAGTGACAACTGGAGATGGTATTCATACATTTGACGGAGTTGTTAAGTGACAACTTGAGATGGTATTCATACATTTGACGGAGTTGTTAAGTGACATCTGGAGATGGTATTCATTCATACATTTGACAGAGTTGTTAAGTGACAACTGGAGATGGTATTCATACATTTGACAGAGTTGTTAAGTGACAACTGGAGATGATATTCATACATTTGACAGAGTTGCTAAGTGACAACTGGAAATGGTATTTATACATTTGACAGAGTTGTTAAGTGACAAATGGAGATGGTATTCATACATTTGACGGAGATGTTAAGGGACAACTGGAGATGATATTCATACATTTGAGAGAGTTGTTAAGTAACGACTGGAGATGGTATTCATACATACATTTGACAGAGTTTTTAAGTGACAACTGGAGATGGTATTCATACATTTGACGGAGTTGTTAAGTGACAACTTGAAATGGTATTCATACATTTGACGGAGTTGTTTAGTGACAACTGGAGATGGTATTTATACATTTGACAGAGTTGTTAAGGGACAACTGGAGATGGTATTCATACATTTGACGGAGTTGTTTAGTGACAACTGGATATGGTATTCATACATTTGACAGAGATGTTTAGTGACAACTTGAGATGGTATTCATACATTTAACAGAGTTGTTAAGTGACAACTGGAGATGGTATTCATACATTTGAGAGAGTTGTTAAGTGACAACTGGATATGGTATTCAAACATTTGACGGAATTGTTTAGTGACAACTAGAGATTGTATTCATACATTTGACAGAGTTGTTAAGTGACAACTGGAGATGATATTCATACATTTGACAGAGATGTTTAGTGACAACTGGAGATGGTATTCATACATTTAACAGAGTTGTTAAGTGACAACTGGTATTCATACATTTGACAGAGTTGTTAAGGGACAACTAGAGATGGTATTCATACATATGACAGAGTTGTTAAGTGACAACTGGAGATGGTATTGATACATTTGACGGAGTTGTTTAGTAACAACTGGTGATGGTATTCATACATTTGACGGAGTTGTTTAGTGACAACTGGAGATGGTATTCATACATACATTTGGCGGATTTGTTAAGTGACAACTGGAGATGGTATTCAAACATTTGAGGAATTTGTTAAGTGACAACTGGAGATGGTATTCATACATTGAGGGAGTTGTTAAGTGACAACTGGAGATGGTATTTATACATTTGACGAAGTTGTTAAGTGACAACTGGAGATGGTATTCATACATTTGACAGAGTTGTTAAGGGACAAATTGATGGTATTGATACATTTGACGGAGTTGTTTAGTGACAACTGGAGATGGTATTCATACATACATTTGACAATGTTGTTAAGGGACAACTGGAGATGGTATAATACATTTGACGGAGTTGTTAAGTGACAACTAGAGATGGTATTCATACATTTCACCGAGTTGTTAAGTGACAACTGGAGATGGTATTAATACATTTGACGGAGTTGTTTAGTGACAACTGGAGATGGTATTCATACATTTGACGGAGTTGTTTCGTGACAACTGGAGATGGTATTTATACATTTGACAGAGATGTTTAGTGACAACTGGAGATGGTATTTATACATTTGACAGAGTAGTTAAGGGACAACTGGAGATGGTATTCATACATTTGACAGAGTAGTTAAGTGACAACTGGAGATGGTATTAATACATTTGACGGAGTTGTTAAGTGACAACTGGAGATGGTATTTATACATTTGACAGAGATGTTTTGTGACAACTGGAGATGGTATTCAGACATTTGAAGGAGTTGTTTAGTGACAACTGGAAATGGTATTTATACATTTGACAGAGATGTTTAGTGACAACTGGAGATGGTATTCATACATTTGACAGAGATGTTTAGTGACAATTGGAGATGGCATTTATACATTTGACAGAGTTGTTAAGGGAAAACTGGAGATGGTATTCATACATACATTTGACAGAGTTGTTAAGTGACAACTAGAGATGGTATTCATACATTTACGGAGTTGTTAAGTGACAACTGGAGATGGTATTTATACATTTGACGGAGTTGTTAAGTGACAACTGGAGATGGTATTCATACAATTGACGGAGTTGTTAGGGACAAATGGAGATGGTATTCATACATTTGACGGAGTTGTTTAGTGACAACTGGTTATGGTATTCATACATACATTTGGCAGAGTTGTTAAGTGACAACTTGAGATGGTATTCATACATTTGAGGGAGTTGTTAAGTGACAACTGGAAATGGTATTCATACATTGACGGAGTTGTTAAGTGACAACTGGAGATGGTATTTATACATTTGACCAAGTTGTTAAGTGACAACTGGAGATGGTATTCATACATTTGACAGAGTTGTTAAGGGACAAATTGATGGTATTAATACAATTGACGGAGTTGTTTAGTGACAACTGGAGATGGTATTCATACATACATTTGACAATGTTGTTAAGTGACAACTGGAGATGGTATTAATACATTCGACGGAGTTGTTAAGTGACAACTGGAGATGGTATTCATACATTTGCCAGAGTTGTTAAGTGGCAACTGGAGATTTTAAAATTTTCAGCTGAAGTTTTGGTTTTCACAACTGGAGATTTTTTTTATAGACATTTTTGCAATTTTGATAAAAATCCTGTTTAATTCATATATTTTTTTTTAAATGCCAGTTAAAATCATTGTATTTATAACACTGTTGCATTTTTTGCAATACTATAAACATCACAATAGTTACTGAATTTACAACTATTAGCCAATTTTCATTACTTTTCAATCAAAAGTGTTATATTTATGGTTGTTTATATAGCTGTAATTATTCAACAGAGAACAAATCATCAACTATCTGTCTCAAAAAGATATCAAGTTTGGCATTTTTCAAAAGAAAAAAACATACCTGTTCCTATTGATGACACTTTAATGGAAAATCCTTTGGAAACTGCCGCTGATGAGTATGTGTTACTGTCAAATCTAATTATCATTGCATTGCTCAGCTCATCTGGTGAACTGTCCCATTTTTCAACGTCGGCCACAAAGTTTGTTCCGCATACCCTGCATTATAAAAATACACGTTAAAAGGAGGAAGATGTGGTTTAACTGTCCAAATAAATAGTGTGGTTTTTTTTTAAACTAAATGCTCTTAAGAGCTTGTGTCGCTCACCTTGGTCTATGTGCATATTAAACAAAGGACACAGATGGATTCATGACAAAATTGTGTTTTGGTGATGGTGATGTGTTTGTAGATCTTACTTTGCTGAACGTTCTTGCTACTAACAAATATCTCCATCTATAATGAACTTGGCCCATAAGTTACAGAGGGAAATATTTTGCAAAAATCTACAAAAATTTACAAAATTTATGAAAATTGTTTAAAATTGACCATAAAGGGCAATAATTCCTTAAGGGGTCACCTGACTATTTTGGTCATGTTGCTAATTTGTGGATCTTACTTTGCTGAACATTATTGCTGTTTACAGTTTATTTCTATCTATAATAATATTTTAAGATAACCAAAATCAGAAAAATTTCCTTAAAAATTAACAATTCAAGGGCAGCAAGTCAACTACCAGTTGTCCGATTCATATGAAACTTTCAGGGCAGATAGATCTTGACTTGATAAACAATTTAACCCCTGTCAGATTTGCACTAAATGCTTTGGTTACAGTTATAAGCCAAAATGTACATTTTACTCTATGTTCTATTTTTAACCCTTGGCGTCCATCTTGGTTAGTTGGCTGTGTCACCGCACACAATTTTCAAACAAGATACCCCAATGATGATTATGGCCAAGTTTGGTTAAATTTGGACCAGAAGTTTCAGAGGAGATTTTTGTAAAAGATTACAAAAATTTACGGAAAAATTGGTAAAAAATTATTATAAAGGGTAATAACTCCTTAAGAAGTCAACTGACCATTTTGGTCATGGTGACTTATTTGTAGATCTTACTTTGCTGAACATTATCGCTGTTTACAGTTTCTCTATCTAAAATATTCAAGATAATTCAGAGTTATAAGCCAAAATCTACATTTTACCCTATGTTCTATTTTTAGCCACGGCGCCAATCTTGGTTGGTTAGTTGGGTTTTAGACTAGATACCCCAATGATGATTGTGGCCAAGTTTGGTTAAATTTGGCCCAGTAGTTTCAGAGGAGAAGATTTTTGTAAAAGTTAATGACGACGACGGACGACGACAACAGATGGACACCAAGTGATGAGAAAAGGCCTTTGGGCCAGGTGAGCTAAAAAGATATCCCTCTCTGATATTTATGATTTTTACAATTTTTTAATTAAAATTCCAACCAACAAAACTCACTTTCTGTTCCAATAAGGGGCAGAGGTGGTCAAGTTGTATAAATTGTTCTACTACTGTTCCAACCCCGCTCTTGCACTGGTGTACTTGATAACAATCTTAATCCAACCAACAATACTCACTTTGGACCTTTCTGTCCCAATAAGTTATATCTATACTCCAACCAATGACTGCATGCGCTACCAGAAGTTATATCCATATACTGTAAGGAGGCTCTTACTAAACTATTAGCTGGTCCCTGAAATAAAAATCAAAGCACTGTTGATGTTACGATCCAGCCATATATATTCACAGCTTGTCTGATATTCTTTCTGACCATACTTTTTTCACTATTTTTTTTCTCTTTTCATTTCCATTCTTACTGTAAAATTTCTATGTTATTGTCCAAAGGTAAGGAATTTCTCAGTATTGATGCAAATAAGGATTAATATATTGATATTTCAATTTTAGACTCAGATTGTTTTATAAACATTTGCAATTTAAAATTGTATTGACAAGAATGGAAAGTGAAATTGTCTAGCAAGTAATATATTTCTTGTTTGCCAATAATCATAACAGACTTAATAATTTCAAGAAAGAGGCCTTAGAAATGCACTTTCTCTAGAACAAAAAAATAATAACTATTTTTTTATATCTAAATTGGTGTTTCTTCATTAAGAAAAAAATACATTTCCTGTATTCAAATCTAAATGTACAAATACCTTATGCTAAATATTTCCATATAACTGTTGAATAACAAAATAATGGGATAAAAATTTCCAAATTACTGAACAGACATTGTTTTCCTTTGATAACCAAATACTCTTTAAATAGAGAACAGCTGTAGGAATAGATTAGTGATTTCAGAGGGAAAATTACTTTTAACAACATTTATTACATTGATTTTTCCTTGAAATAAAAACGGATTAATTTCACATGTGAAATAAAGGCGGTTATTTCACTCCAGTGACGTCATACAACAACAGATGAAAACAAATTGTGAATGCATTGAAAAAGATGTAGTTCCTTGCATTTACTACTTTAATTTCGTTAAAAATCAAAGAGCATGATTGCTCTGAGGGATACGATTGCCATTGTTTTCATTGATTCATGTATTAATATTATTTTCAAAAATAATTCAACTGCACATGTAAAATGTAATTTACGTAATCTGAATAGTTATTCAACTTTTGTACTATCAATTCAAAGTTTACTTTCCACAGCAGTCACTGAGAGTGAGAGAATGTATTTCACTTCGTACCTTATCGTCTATTTTCCTACGTGAATTCTAGGAGGAATCCAATTTCTAACTCTTTAAATATTTAATTTCCTTTGGGTCAGTGGGCATGACTCCTTTCTGACACATTCCTCTGTTTAAATTGTGATCGCTTTTAGTATAACACGACACCTATCGCCAGAACGAGTTAATCTTTTCGTCGTATTTTGATTCAGAATTGACGGAAGTATAAGGGAGACAACTAGAAGCGATAATATGGAAGACTCCATTTCGGCTGAAGGGGTGTTCTAGTTACACCTTTACGTTGTGGACTACATTTATTTAAATTTAAATGATGCATATGATTTTAATAAAATAAACGGAACCAATTTTTCTTGCACCAGATGCGCATTTCGACAATACATGTCTCTTCAGTGATGGTCGTGGCCAAAATATTTGCAATCCAAAGCATATATAAAAGATGAAGAGCTATAATCCAAAAGATCCAAAAAGTATGCAACAACAATAACCCTCAATAGTAGACAGACGTAGAAAGGGTCTCATGAGTTTCAAATTAATCAATGAAGTTTGGAATCCAGAGCAATCATTCAATCTGATACCCCTTGAAGTCAAGAAAACTATAAGCATGCGCATAATTACCTAAACCAATCCTGGACTTGTGATTTGTAGCAAGGACATATATTCAATTTAAATTAAACAACCTAGATGGTTCTCCATTTCTTTATGGAAGTACAATATCAAATATCAGTTTTATAACGGTGACATATAAGAAAAACTCCACTTCAGTTCTTATATTACAGAAATAGATTTATCAGAATTTAGAGAACTCTCCCATTTGATCAAAACTGGGGAATTCCCTCTGACGTGTTGCTAAATTTATAATCAAAGAGCAGATTGCTCTGAGGGATACAATTGCCATTGTTTTCATTGATACATGTATAAGTATTAGTTTAAAAAATAAATCAACTGCACGTGTAAAATGCTCGTAAAATGTAATTTACATAATCTGAATAGTTATTCAACTTTAAGAATAGCCGATCTCGATACAAGTGTATGAACAATGTACTTATTGTGTTTTATTTTTGTACTATCAATTCCAAGTTTACTTTCCACAGCAGTCACTGAGAGTGAGAGAAGGTATATCACTTCGTACCTTATCACCTATTTTCCAACGTGAATTTTAGGTGGAACCCCATTCCTAACTCTTTAAATAGTTAATTTCCTTTGGGTCAGTGGGCATGACTCCTTTCCGTACACATTCCTCTGTTTAAATTGCGATCGGTTTTAATATAATACGACGTCTATCGACAGAACGAGTTAATTTGTCTCGTCGTATCGTCGTTTGACGAAAGTAACTTACGGATAAGGAGACAACTCGAAGCGATAACATGGAAGACTTCATTTTGGCTGAAGGGGTGTTCTAGTTACACCTTTACGTTGTGGACTACATTTATTTTAATTTAAATGATGAATATAATTTAAAATTATGCAACAACAATAACCCTCAATAGCAGACAGACATAGAAAGGATCTCGTGAGTTTCAAATTAATCAATGGAGTGGGGAATCAAGAGCAACCATTCAATCTGATACCTCTTCAAGTTAAGAAAACTATACGCATGCGCATAATTACCTAAACAAACCCTAGACTTGTGATTTGTAGCAAGGACGTATATTAAATGTTTAAATTAAACGACCTCCATTTTTTTTTATGGAAGTACAATATCAAATATCAGTTTCATAACGGTGACATATAAGAACACTCCACTTCAGTTCTTATATGACAGAAATAGATTTATCGATCGGAATTAAGAGAACTCTCGCATGTTATCAAAACTGGGGAATTCCCTCTGACGTGTTTCTAAATTTATAAAAGCACTAAATATAAATACTGCTTAATTCTGATATTCCGTGTTGTTAAAAACACGCATACAATTCAAGGGAAATATCGAAACATAAAGATTATGAGAAGAACATAAAAGGACAGTTGTTTACATCCAATCCTTTTGTTTTTTATACCATTTAAAGCAGGACAATCTCAAGAATCGGAGATGTTCCTTGATGTTTAGAATAAAACGGTTGATGTGAGGGCATGGCACTGAGTCAATGGTATAAGTCTACATATTGCTTAAAAGCAATCGTATCCCAAAAACACTAAATATAAATACTGCTTAACTCTGATTTTCTGTGTTGTTAAAAACACGCATATAAGTCAAGGGAAATATCGAAACATAAGATATTGAGAAGAACATTATAGGACAGTTGTTTAGATTCAATCCTTTTGTTTGCTTTTACCTTTTAAAGCAAGACAATCTTAAGATTCTGAGATGTTCCTTAATGTTTAGAATAAAACAGTTGACGTGAGGGCATGGCCCTGAGTCAATGGTAAAGGTCTACAGATATCGTATCCCAAAAAGCCATTCGACAATGCAATAAAAAGAATAACTAATCAAAGAATTCAAATATTGAAAAATATTCAACTCGTGACTAAACAAAGAATGATAATTAACTCATGAGCTACATGCCTTCTTGAATTAATGTGTTGTTCGGTCACCCATTGAATATTGTTCTCTACTTGCATTTTTTTTAGTTATTCTATAAATATTAGTTTAGAAGAATTGTTGGTTGAACAGTTTGGTTTTTTCATAAGCCCATACAAAAATTGCTAACAAAAGCACATAAGTTTCACATGTGAAGCACATGAGATGCAAGTAAGAATTGTATGGAAATCAGGTTGCTCACATGTGCAGTTTTGTAGTTCATATGTGCCCACAAAAATCTAACATAATGCTCACATGTGCAATTCAAACCTCAGGTGAGCTTTTATCATCTATGTTAGTTTTATGTTAGTTTTGTACTTTGAAAAGTTTTTCCTTTTTTCTAACCATTCAAAACTAACCTACATCATTGCTCATATGAGCTTTTTCAAATTGACTTGCCCAGTCATGTACTTTCTGTAAATTCAAATTCAAAGCATGCAATAATTGCAGGGAGATGGATATGAAAAATGTGAAGACATATTATGTGCTATTTGAAGAAAATGGCATTGTTGAAATCTGACAAAACCAGCAACTGTGGTTAATTATTTGGTTCATTTTTGTGTCAGATTCTGAAATATATTACAATTTTATAGTCCTTATTTTAATGGAGTATTATTTTGCAGATTGCTACAGATAGGTATTACATGTATATAGATAATTCCTTTTAAAACTTTCTGAAATACAAAAATGTACAGAACTTATTCAAAGACATTCAATATGTACTAAACTTGCAAGTCAACCAATTTGTTTTAAATGCAATGTTATGTTTTTAGTCATTATAGTTTATTAGTAACAAAAAAAACCAAATTAATATAAAAATCATAATTAATTGACAGTAATTAAAGAATAACACTGAACATGATGTGTCAGTTATTTTATTTTTAATTAAATTATTTAAGATATTCATTTAAACTTGAAAAATATTCCTATTTGAAGCAGCCATTTTAGATACACCTTAATCATCATCATCTGGAAATACTTAGATAAAAAATCAAATGGGTCAACTAATATTCACGTGTGCAACATGTGAGCAGATGCTGATATAAGCAATCTGATAAAATGCACATGTGAAACAAAAGCTCATATGAGCATTTGCACATGAGGTTTTTAACATGCAAATTAGGTTAGTATCATATGTGCAATTTTTTTGCTCACAAAATGCTCACCTAATTTGCATGTTAAAAACCTCATGTGCAATCATGTTAGTTTCCAATGTGAGCATCTTATGTGCAACATGTTAGCACGTTTCGGTAAGGGAGACACCAATTCTTACCTTAATTAACCAGGTACATTCTAGTCCTGTTGGGTACTGTGGATTCATTATTTTTCGTTGGATACTAATTTTCGTGGGTTTCGTGGGGTCACAGGTGAACCACGAATTCAAATGTTCAACAAATAAAATACTTTCAATAGACTTAGTTTTGCATACAGAGATTGGCGAAACCATGAAATCAAATACCCATGAATAGGCAAGTTTTCAGCAAATTTTGGTTTTGATGTTATATATATATGTTATATTTGTTTTTCTCGTGGGATTTTGTCTATGTGTGTTACATTTTAGTGTTATGTCGTTGTTCTCCTCTTATATTTAATGCGTTTCCCTAGGTTTTAGTTTTTTACCCCGATTTTGTTTTTTGTCCATGGATTTATGAGTTTTGAACAGCGGTATACTACTGTTGCCTTTATTCAGCAATCCACTAAAAATTGATACCCACGAAAATAAATGAATCCACAGTAGTTAGATGGAAAGTTTTGTTATTTCAGCAGACAACAATTCTTACCTTTATTAACCAGGTACATTCTAGTCCTGTTGGGTAGTTAGATGGATAGTTTGGGGATTGGATCAACCTTTCCTCTCCTGCAGCAAGGTTGATAACACCACCACACGTTTCTAAAAAGAATTTATAATTCATTCTTGGTACTACTCAGGTTAAGAATTCATATGGTTATATCTTTATAAAACAAACACAACATATCAACCTATTTTACCCCTTAACCCTTCCCAGTTATCTAATGTTTAACATACTTTCTTCTACTGTCCAAAACATTATTTCACTGTAAAACCTTGACCATGACAATATTGGACTGTGAAATATTAATGTCCATCAACATATTTCTAAATCTTCTTATCACTTTCCCTGAGGATTTTTTTCCATTTTAATAATTGTGACCATTTCAGGATTTTTAAAAATATTTTTCATGATAAGTGTCTGTATAGCAATAAATTGCTGCATAAATCAATTATGCAGATTAGTTGGTCTTATCAAAGAAAATCCTATTAAGGTTGCTTGGGTTTCTTCCTCTATCTTGGATTTTGAGGAAGATGAAATCTTGTAATCTAAATCTTAAATAAAATGTGCAAATTTTGAGAGCAGTTTGTAAATGATGTGTAAGACTTTTGATGTAAATATAGAAAATTATGAAATTATCGTATTTATGGCCAGGGCTGTAAAAAAAAACCCGCTATTTTTGTGTTTGGTTATCTTTTTTTGAACTTTGCCAAATAAGGGGAGATAACTCAAATTATTAAAAATTCCAGTCACATTAAGAAAACATTCATGATATCATAATAAAAAATATTAAATGTTTATAGAACCTCTTCCATTAGACAAAATTTCTTAACAATCCACTATAAAATATTGTCTCAATATAAACAATATATAGTCTTAAATTACCTCCCTTTAACAACACAATATTTCATAATATGAAATATTGTGTTTATGGACAAAGTTTCATGTGGAAATTTGTCCTTTTCTGGAAATAATTTATAAATAGAGACAGAATTTCATGATACAAAGTCCTGAAATATTGTCTTGGAGGATACATTTTCATTGATCAATATTTTGCTAGATAAAATAGATATTTGTCAAAAATTAACATCGGGGGGAGTAGATACTTACGACTATTAGAGACGGTCTGTTCACAGGTGGCACCAGTAAGCACATCTGGGCAAGTACATGTACATTGAAAGTTAACAAAGCCTCCATTCTGACAGTTAGGTTTGTTGGTGCAGTGGTCTAAATATATAAATTATCAAAAAAATATATCAAAAACAAGAATGTATCTATAGTACACGGTTTGCCAATCCGCACTATCATTTTCTATGTTCAGTGGAGTGTGAAAATGGGGGAAAATCTCTAATTTGGCATAAAGATTAGAAAGATCATATCATAGGAAACAATGTGTACTAAGTTTCAAGTCGATTGGACTTCAACTTCATGAAAAAATATCTTCACCAAAAGCTTTATCTGAAGTGGGACAGAAGGACGGACAAACAAACAGATTGACTAAATTAGATTCTGTTCTATTGTTTAAATTCATTTTGTTTGTATAATCAATCAAAATTGAAAAAAAAATATGATATAAATGCCTTTTTTCTTAGACAAGTTACATTCCAAAATGTCTTTTGGTTATATCAGTCATTGGGTTGCCGTCTAATTGATATGTAACTCCAATCTTCCTTTCTTCACACTCAAAGATTGAAGCAAAGGGAACATTACAAATTTTACCTACCTGTACATTTATAAGCATCAGTAACATCTTGTATATCATAGAACTCTAAACCATCAGCTGAATCAGCCAAAAACTCTAATCTTTGATCTTTAAAGAGAATAGTTTTCTGCCCATTGTTGGAAAACGCCTGCAAAAAATCAAAAGTCAGTATAATTCTGATACTTGGTGGAAAGACTGTAAAATAAAAAACAGTCAGGCTGACACTTGTGAAAAAAGACTCAAATATAAAACAGTCAGTGTGAAACTTGTGGGAAAAGATTGTAAAATAAACAACAATCAGCCTGAAACTTGTGGGAAAAAGGCTGTAAAATATAAAACAATCAGCCTGAAACTTGTGGGAAAAGACTGTAAAATATAAAACAGACAGCCTGACACTTGTAGGAAAAGGCTGTAAAATATAAAACAATCAGCCTGAAACTTGTGGGAAAAGACTGTAAAATATAAAACAGACAGCCTGACACTTGTAGGAAAAGACTGTTAAATACAAAACAGTCAGACTGATACTTGTGGGAAAAGACTGAAATATAAAACAGTCAGTTTGAAATTTGTGGGAAAAGACTGCAAAACACACAACAGTCAGTCGGAAACTTGTGGGAAAAGACTGTACAATATAAAACAGTCAGTCAGATACTTGTAGGAATAGAATGAAAAATACAAAACAGTCAATCTGAAACTTGTGGAAAAAGACTGTAAAATACATAACAGTCAGTCAGAAACTTGTGGGAAAAGACTGAAAATATAAAACAGTCAGCCTGATACTTGTGGGAAAAGACTGCAAAATACAAAACAGTCAGTCGGAAACTTGTGGGAAGAGACAGTAAAATATAAAACAGTCAGTCAGAAACTTGTGGGAAAAGACTGTAAAATATAAAACAGTCAGCCTGATACTTGTTGGAAAAGACTGCAAAATACAAAACAGTCAGTCGGAAACTTGTAGGAAGAGACAGTAAAATATAAAACAGTCAGTCAGAAACTTGTGGGAAAATACTGTAAAATATAAAACAGTCAGTCTGATACTTGGAGGAAAAGACTGTAAAATACAATACATTCAGCTGGAAACTTGTTGGAAAAGACTGAAAAATACAAAACAGTCAGTCTGATACTTGTGGAAAGAGACAGTAAAATACAAAACAGTCAGCCTAATACTTGTGGGAAAAGTCTGCAAAATACAAAACAGTCAGTCAGAAACTTGTGGGAAAAGACTGTTAAATATAAAACAGTCAGCCTGATACTTGTAAAAAAAGACTGTGAAATATAAAACAGTCAGTCTAATACTTGTGGGAAAAGACTATAAAATACAAAACAGTCAGTATGAAACTTGTGGGAAAAGACTAAAATACACAGTCAGCCTGATACTTGTGGGAAGAGACAGTAAAATACAAAACAGTCAGTCTGATACTTGTGGGAAAAGACTGCAAAATACAAAACAGTCAGCCTGAAACTTGTAGGAAAAGACTGTAAAATATAAAACAGTCAGTCTGATACTTGTTGAAAAAGACTGTGGAATATAAAACAGTCAGTCTGATGCTTGTGGGAAGAGACAGTAAAATACAAAACAGTCAGTCTGAAACTTGTGGGAAAAGACTGTAAAATACAAAACAGTCAGCCTGAAACTTGTGGGAAAAGACTGCAAAATACAAAACAGTCAGCCTGAAACTTGTTTGAAACTACTGTAAAATATCAAATATTAAAAAGAAGATGTGCTATGATTGCCAATGAGACAACTGTCCACAAGAGACCAAAATGACACAGACATTAGCAACTATATGTCACCATATGGCCTTCAACAATGAGCAAAGTCCATACTGCATAATCAGCTATAAAAGGCCCCGATATGACAATGTAAAACAATTCAAACGAGAAAACTAACGGCCTTATTCATATAAAAAATTAACGAAAAACAAATATGTAACACATAATTAAAAACAAAAGACAACCACTGATTTACAGGCTCCTGACTTGGGACAGGCACATACATAAATAATGTGGAGGGGTTAAATCAAAGTCTGTTCCTCCCTGAATATAAGGGTCACCACTATTAACAATTTTAGGGAGGTCAATTCTTGTAAAATTAATAGATCTATGTTAATTTTCAAACTTGTCCAAAACAATGCTAATATAAAACTCTGATATAAGTTTGATAAAAAAATGGAAGGATTTATTTACACATAAGATTGCCTTCAAATGTAAAAAGTCCTTTCTAACTACAAATAATAAGATGTGGCATGATTGCCAATGAGAAAAAACTCCCCAGAGACCAAATGAGGTCTTTTGAATGAAGACAGACAGACAATATCAAGCAGTTACTAGCTTCTGCCATAGAAACACAGGTCAAAATAATAAGATATGGAATGATTGACAATATGAAAAAAAAAAAAAATCCCTCAGAGACCAAACGAGGTAGAAGTTAATTATTCGTAAATTTTTTTTAACTCTTCACCAGAGACAAAATGAAGACGGACAGACCGAATCAAGCAGTTACAAAACCTGCTTTAGCCTTCAAAAACTAAGGTAAAAATCAAAGTGCTTGGAAGCACTGAACGGTAAAGATTGCTTCAACTTATCAGTTGGAAGTAATATTAAATATTGCATTGGTTATTGTTGATTTAACAGCCATTCTAAACAAAGGAAGATACATGTAACTCCAATTCAATGAGGTTAAAAATGACAAAATTTATATTTTTCAAACAGATATTAGATTCCGGCACCTTGCAAAAGTTATGTAATTTTCTTGACAAGTGAAACATCATTTTGTGCCTTGAATATCTAAGCATATATTACATTGATAAATTTCTGGTAATGTTCATGGATAGTATATATATAGAATGTTATGATCAATGCACTATATTTTGTGTATCAAAAAAGGTAGTGCTCAGCCTTGGAAGATTTATATATCCAGTCAGTCCCATAAGGTTTTGATTGCATTTCATGCAATCTTTACGTAATAATAAGATGTGGCACATTCTATTCTCTATCTCTAATCTAATTCAAATAAAGTAAATAATTCAATTTCAATCATTATTTCCGTCTAAAATTTCATTAAAGAAAATTCTGCGAAAAAGATGTTATCTTCTTTGGCCCCTAAACAAGGTGACATCATAGGTATGCTTCAGGCATTAAACATTAACTAAACAAGGTGACATTATAGGTATGCTTCAGGCATCAAACATTAACAGGGGTCTTTGGCCCCTAAACAAGGTGACATCATAGGTATGCTTCAGGCATCAAACATTAACTAAACAAGGTGACATTATAGGTATGCTTCAGGCGTCAAACATTAACTAAACAAGGTGACATCATAGGTATGCTTCAGGCGTCAAACATTAACTAAACAAGGTGACATCATAGGTATGCGTCAGGCGTCAAACATTAACTAAACAAGGTGACATCATAGGTTTGCTTCAGGCGTCAAACATTAACTAAACAAGGTGACATCATAGGTATGCTTCAGGCGTCAAACATTAACTAAACAAGGTGACATCATAGGTATGCTTCAGGCATCAAACATTAACTAAACAATGTGACATCATAGGTATGCTTCAGACGTCAAACATTAACTAAATAAGGTGACATCATAGGTATGCTTCAGGCGTCAAACATTAACTAAATAAGGTGACATCATAGGTATGCTTCAGGCATCAAACATTAACAGGGGTCTTTGGCCCCTAAACAAGGTGACATCATAGGTATGCTTCAGGCATCAAACATTAACTAAACAAGGTGACATCATAGGTATGCTTCAGACATCAAACATTAACTAAATAAGGTGACATCATAGGTATGCTTCAGGCATCAAACATTAACTAAATAAGGTGACATCATAAGTATGCTTCAGGCGTCAAACATTAACTAAACAAGGTGACATCATAGGTATGCTTCAGGCATCAAACATTAACAGGGGTCTTTGGCCCCTAAACAAGGTGACATCATAGGTATGCTTCAGGCATCAAACATTAACTAAACAAGATGGCATTATAGGTATGCTTCAGGCGTCAAACATTAACTAAACAAGGTGACATCATAGGTATGCTTCAGGCGTCAAACATTAACTAAACAAGGTGACATCATAGGTATGCTTCAGGCGTCAAACATTAACTAAACAAGGTGACATCATAGGTATGCTTCAGGCATCAAACATTAACTAAACAATGTGACATCATAGGTATGCTTCAGACGTCAAACATTAACTAAATAAGGTGACATCATAGGTATGCTTCAGGCGTCAAACATTAACTAAACAAGGTGACATCATAGGTATGCTTCAGGCATCAAACATTAACAGGGGTCTTTGGCTCCTAAACAAGGTGACATCATAGGTATGCTTCAGGCATCAAACATTAACTAAACAAGATGGCATTATAGGTATGCTTCAGGCGTCAAACATTAACTAAACAAGGTGACATCATAGGTATGCTTCAGGCATCAAACATTAACTAAATAAGGTGACATTATAGGTATGCTTCAGGCATCAAACATTAACTAAATGAGGTGACATTATAGGTATGCTTTAGACGTCAAACATTAACTAAACAAGGTGACATCATAGGTTTGCTTCAGACATCAAACATTAACTAAATAAGGTGACATCATAGGTATGCTTCAGGCGTCAAACATTAACTAAACAAGGTGACATCATAGGTATGCTTCAGACATCAAACATTAACTAAACAAGGTGACATCATAGGTATGCTTCAGGCATCAAACATTAACTAATCAAGATGACATCATAGGTATGCTTCAGGCGTCAAACATTAACTAAACAAGGTGACATCATAGGTATGCTTCAGACATCAAACATTAACTAAATAAGGTGACATTATAGCTATGCTTCAGGCATCAAACATAAACACGGGTCTTGTTCTAGCTTCGTAGCCGCTTCAGAATGCAATAAAATTTTATAAAAAGAAGAATTTTAGATGCAACAAGTAAGGTTTTTGCTAATCATTGTAGAAATAACATGTCAGTACATCCCACAATTAAAAATGTGAGATTCCTTAGTTACAGACAAGGAGAAAGATAATTTTACGCTTACTGTCATCCAATCAGTACTATTGATACAAAATAATTTCATTAGAATTTTAAACTCTCCACCAGAGACCAAATGATGATTTATTATTACTCTCTTTATAACATAAATACATACATACAAACTGTATTCCATAAATGATTCTGCATCGTAAGGGTTATTGTCTTACTCTCTTTATAACATAAATAATTACATATAAACTGTACTGCATAGATGATTCTGCATCGTAAGGGTTATTGTCTTACTCTCTTTATAACATAAATACTTACATATGAACTGTATTGCATAGATGATTCTGTATCGTAAGGGTTATTGTCTTACTTTCTTTATAACATAAATACTTACATATAAACTGTACTGCATAGATGATTCTGTATCGTAGGGGTTATTGTCTTACCCTCTTTATAACATAAATACTTACATATAAACTGTACTGCATAGATGATTCTGTATCGTAAGGGTTATTGTCTTACCCTCTTTATAATATAAATACTTACATATAAACTGTATTGCATAGATGATTCTGCATCGTAAGGGTTGTTGTCTTGTGTGTTGGACTTGGCCATGTTAATATTTTGTACATATGCCTGTCCATTCCATGATGGCCTTACATTTGGCCAAGCGATACTGACATAACCATCACGATCAGATCTAGATTGTTCATGATGTCCTCCCATAGCATGCAACATTTCATGCACAGATGTGCTAACCTGCAAACAAGATTTGTTTTATTTTGGATTCTATCTTAAACAAGAAACAAATCTATTTAGACACATAATATTAAATTTCAGATCTTTTGACATCCCTTGTACTGATGTAATGCAACTTTATAGAAAAAATCATTGAGCTATCATAACAATGCATAAGAAGATCCTATCAAACTAACTTAAGGAGAAAACTTAACATTTAAATGTTTTACAGCTAATTTCCTACAGCTTGTAGAGTAAAACTTTGGTTGGCTTGCTTGGTTTTTTTTGTATAAACATTAACCCAAGCTTTGTACTTAAGATTGACATCTTCAAACAATAAATATTGGATGTTATCTAAAATACTATTGTACAATATATAAACAAAGCAAGCAATGCAACCAAAGTATTGCTCTACATGCATTAGGAAATTAGCTGTAATTGATTAAAATTCAGAGGACCATGACCTAAGGGGCAGGGCCTCTTAATAGTTGTCAAACTAATATGTACTGAAAGTAATGCATCTTCATACAAAACATGAATGATCTATCATAAAAGGTTCCTATCAATCTAACTTAAGCAGAAAACTTAATTTAAACTTAGGTGTTGAAGTCATATTAACCAGTAGTGGAAAAGCAACCGCTTTGTTTCACTTTTCAACACAGGTGAGTAAACTAAATGACTAGTTGTAATCAGACATATAAAGGTTAAACATAGTGGTTGTTTCAAGGCGGGGAAGAGGGCAGACACAAGGTTCAACTTCCATTTGATAAAAAAAAAAAAAAAAAAAAAAAATTGCATAAAACGCATATGGTTAAATGAAAATGGTAAATATTGATTTTTATGGCAAATATAGCCCACTTTTAAATAAACAGCTCCGCCATGAGCGCATGATACGCCCGACGTTTTGTGTGGAAGTTTTATGCAATAATCATAAATAGTTTCTGAGAAAGTTTTAAGCAATAACCATTTATTGTTTTTGAAACACGGCGGGACATGTAAAACCCCCCCACCCTGGTTTTTTTTTTCAAATATCACTAAAATAAAATTTTGAATCAAACCAAAAAGTATACAGATCTTTAGATAAATATAACGAAGAAGTGTGTACAGTTTCAAGCAATAATAATAAATTGTTTTTGAGATACGGCGCGACATGTAAAAATAAACAGCTGCGCCATGAGCGTATGATACGCCCGACGTCTTGTGTGGAACTTTTATGCAATAATCATAAATAGTATCTGAGAAAGTTTTAAGCAATAACCATATATTGTTTTTGAGACACGGCAGGACATGTGAAACCCCCAACAACGTTTTTTTTTTTACAAAAAACTTAATATCACTAAAATAAAATTTTGAACTAAAACCAAAAAGTATACAGATCTTTAGATTAATATAACAAAGAAGTGTGTAAAGTTTTAAGCAATAATCATAAATAATTTTTGAGATACGGCGCGACATGTAAAACTAGAGGCTCTAAAGAGCCTGTGTCGCTCACTTTGGTCTATGTGAATATTAAAGGAAGCAGATGGATTCATGACAAAATTGTGTTTTGGTGATGGTGATGTGTTTGTACATCTTACTTTACTGAACATTCTTGCTGCTTAAAATTATCTCTATCTATACTGAACTTGGCCCATTAGTTTCAGTGGAAAATGTTAGTAAAAATTTACAAATTTTATGAAAATTGTTAAAAATTGACTATTAAGAACAATAACTCCTAAGTAGGTCAATTGACCATTTCGGTCATGTAGACTTATTTGTAAATCTTACTTTGCTGAACATTATAATAATTGTTGTTTACAGTTTATCTCTATCAATAATAATAATATTCAAGATAATGACCAAAAACAGCAAAATTTCCTTAAAACTAACAATTCAGGGTCAGCAACCCAACAACGGGTTGACAGATTCATCTAAAGATTTCAGAGAAGATAAATGTTGACCTGATAAACAATTTTACCCCATGTCAGATTTGCTCTAAATGCTTCGGGTTTTGAGTTATAGGCCAAAAACTGCATTTTACTCCATATTCTATTTTTAGCCATGGCAGCCATCTTGGTTGGATGGCCGGGTCACCGACACATTTTTCAAACTACTAACCCAAAAGATGATTGTGGCCAAGTTTGAATTAATTTGGCCGAGTAGTTTCAGAGGAGAAGATTTTTGTAAAAGATTACTAAGATTTACGAAAATTGACTATAAAGGGCAATAACTCCTAAAGGGGTCAACTCATAAAGGGGTCAACTGACCATTTCAGTCATTTGACTTATTTGTAAATCTTACTTTACTGAACATTATTGCTGTTTATAGTTTATCTCTATCTATAATAGTATTCAAGATAATAACCAAAAAGAGCAAAATTTCCTTAAAATTACTAATTCAGGGCCAGCAACCCAACAACGGGTTATCCGATTCATCTGAAAATTTCAGGGCAGATAGATCTTCACCTGTTTAACAATTCTACCACACGTCAGATTTGCTCTAAATGCTTTGGTTTTTGAGTTATAAGCCAAAAACTGCATTTTACCCCTATATTATATTTTTAGCCATGGCGGCCATCTTGGATGGTTGGCCGGGTCACCGGACTCATTTTTTAAACAAGATACCCCAATGATGCTTGTGGCCAAGTTTGGTTTAATTTGGCCCAGTAGTTTCAGAGGAGAAGATTTTTGTAAAAGTTAACGATGACGACGGACGACGGACGACGACGGACGCCGGACGCCAAGTGATGAGAAAAGCTCACTTCGCCTTATAGGCCAGGTGAGCTAAAAAACCTCCCCTGTTTAACAAAATACTCAATAACTCCGAAATAAAGTTTTGAATCATCACCAAAAAGTATACAGATCTTTAGATTAATTTAACAAAAAAGTGTGTAAAGTTTTAAGCAATAATCATAAATTGTTTTTGAGATACAGCACAACATGTAAAAAAAACCCTCCCCCTTTTTTACAAAATACTCAATAACTCAAAAATGAAATTTTGAATCATCACCAAAAAGTATACAGATCTTTAGATTAATATAAAAAAGACATGTGTAAAGTTTTAAGCAATAATCATAAATCGTTTTTGAGATATGGTCCGACATGTAAAAAACCCTTCCCCCTTTTTTACAAAATACTAAAGAACTCAAAAATAAAATTTTGAATCATCACCAAAAAGTATACAGATATTAAGATTAATATAACTAAGAAGTGTTTAAAGTTTTAAGCCATAATCAAGAATCGTTTTTGAGATACGGTGCGACATGTGAAAAAAAACACCCCTGTTTTAGTTACAAAGTGCCGTAACTCAAAAAGTTTTAATCTTATTTTCACCAAAAAGTATACAGATCATTTGACCATCATAAGAAACAACTATATTAAGTTTCATGAAATTTGGATAAGTCGTTCTTAAATTACGTTGCGACATGTTTACGCCGGACAGACAGACGGACGGACAGACGGACGGACACCGGACATTTGTATACCATGATACGTCCCGTCAAAATTTTTACGGGCATATTAAAACCCTCCCCTCTTTTTACAAAATACTCAATAACTCAAAAATAAAATGTTTAGTCATCACCAAAAAGTATACAGATCTTTAGATTAATATAACAAAGAAGTATGTAAAGTTTTAAGCAATAATCATAAATCGTTTTTGAGATACGGCACGACAAGTAAAAACCCCCTCCCCTTTTTTACAAAATACTCAATAACTCAAAAATGAAATTTTGAATCATCACCAAAAAGTATACAAATCTTTAGATTAATATAACAAAGAAGTGTGAAAATAGTTATCAAATGTACCAGGATTATGATTTAGTACGCCAGACGCGCGTTTCGTCTACATAAGACTCATCAGTGCCGCTCATATCAAAATATTTATAAAGCCAAACAATTACAAAGTTGAAGAGCATTGAGGATCCAAAATTCCAAAAAGTTGTGCCAAATACGACTTAGGAAATCTATGCCTGGAATAAGAAAATCCTTAGTTTTTTACGAAAAATTGAAACTGTTGTTAACAGGAAATTTATAATAAAAAAATGACCACATTATTAATATTCATGTCAACACCGAAGTGTTGACTACTGGGCTGGTGATACCCTCGGGGGCGAAACGTCCACCAGCAGTGGCATCGACCCAGTGGTGTAAATAGTTATCAAATGTACCAGGATTATAATTTAGTACGCCAGACGCGCGTTTCGTCTACATAAGATTCATCAGTGACGCTCATATCAAAATATTTATAAAGCCAAACAATTACAAAGTTGAAGAGCATTGAGGATCCAAAATTCCAAAAAGTTGTGCCAAATACGGCTAAGGAAATCAATGCCTGGAATAAGAAAATCCTTAGTTTTTCGAAAAATTGAAACTTTTGTTAACAGGAAATTTATAATAAAAAAATGACCACATTATTAATATTCATGTCAACACCGAAGTGTTGACTACTGGGCTGGTGATACCCTCGGGGACGAAACTCCACCAGCAGTGGCATCGACCCAGTGGTGTAAATAGTTATCAAATGTACCAGGATTATAATTTAGTACGCCAGACGCGCGTTTCGTCTACATAAGGCTCATCAGTGACGCTCATATCAAAATATTTATAAAACCAAACAATTACAAAGTTGAAGAGCATTGAGGATCCAAAATTCCAAAAAGTTGTGCCAAATACGGCTAAGGAAATATATGCCTGGAATAAGAAAATCCTTAGTTTTTCGAAAAATTGAAACTTTTGTTAACAGGAAATTTATAATAAAAAAATGACCACATTATTAAAATTCATGTCAACACCGAAGTGTTGACTACTGGGCTGGTGATACCCTCGGTGACGAAACGTCCATCAGCAGTGGCATCGACCCAGTGGTGTAAATAGTTATCAAATGTACCAGGATTATAATTTAGTACGCCAGACGCGCGTTTCGTCTACATAAGACTCATCAGTGACGCTCATATCAAAATATTTATAAAGCCAAACAATTACAAAGTTGAAGAGCATTGAGGATCCAAAATTCCAAAAAGTTGTGCCAAATACGGCTAAGGAAATCTATGCCTGGAATAAGAAAATCCTTTGTTTTTCGAAAAATTGAAACTTTTGTTAACAGAAAATTTATAATAAAAAAAAATGACCACATTATTAATATTCATGTCAACGTGTTGACTACTGGGCTGGTGATACCCTCGGGGACAAAACGTTCACCAGCAGTGGCATCGACCCAGTGGTGTAAATAGTTATCAAATGTACAAGGATTATAATTTAGTACGCCAGACGCGTGTTTCGTCTACATAAGACTCATCAGTGACGCTCATATCAAAATATTTATAAAGCCAAACAATTACAAAGTTGAAGAGCATTGAGGATCCAAAATTCCAAAAAGTTGTGCCAAATACGGCTAAGGAAATCTATGCCTGGAATAAGAAAATCCTTTGTTTTTCGAAAAATTGAAACTTTTTTAACAGAAAATTTATAATAAAAAAAAATGACCACATTATTAATATTCATGTCAACGTGTTGACTACTGGGCTGGTGATACCCTCGGGGACGAAACGTCCATCAGCAGTGGCATCGACCCAGTGGTGTAAATAGTTATCAAATGTACCAGGATTAGAATTTAGTACGCCAGACGCGCGTTTCGTCTACATAAGACTCATCAGTGACGCTCATATCAAAATATTGATAAAGCCAAACAATGACAAAGTTGAAGAGCATTGAGGATCCAAAATTCCAAAAAGTTGTGCCAAATACGGTTAAGTAAATCTATGCCTGGAATAAGAAAATCCTTAGTTTTTCGAAAAATTGAAACTTTGTTAACAGGAAATTTATAATAAAAAAATGACCACATTATTAATATTCATGTCAACATCGAAGTGTTGACTACTGGGCTGGTGATACCCTCGGGGACTAAACGTCCATCAGCAGTGGCATCGACCCAGTGGTGTAAATAGTTATCAAATGTACCAGGATTATAATTTAGTACGCCAGACGCGCGTTTCGTCTACATAAGTCTCATCAGTGACGCTCATATCAAAATATTTATAAAGCCAAACAATTACAAAGTTGAAGAGCATTGAGGATCCAAAATTCCAAAAAGTTGTGCCAAATACGGCTAAGGAAGTCTATGCCTGGAATAAGAAAATCCTTAGTTTTTCGAAAAATTGAAACTTTTGTTAACAGGAAATTTATAATAAAAAAAATGAGCACATTATTAATATTCATGTCAACACCGAAGTGTTGACTACTGGGCTGGTGATACCCTCGGGGACGAAACGTCCACCAGCAGTGACATCGACCCAGTGGTGTAAATAGTTATCAAATGTACCAGGATTATAATTTAGTACGCCAGACGCGCGTTTAAATTTTAAGCAATAATCATAAATCGTTTTTGAGATACGGCGCGACATGTAAAAAAACCCTCTTACCTTTTTTACAAAATACTCAATAACTCAAAAATAAAATTTTGTATATCACCAAAAAGTATACAGATATTAAGATTAATATAACTAAAAAGTGTGTAATGTTTTAAGCAATAATCACGAACCGTTTTTGAGATACGGTGCGACATGTGAAAACTAGAGGCTCTCAAGAGCCTGTTTCGTTTACCTTGGTCTATGTGCATATTAAACAATGGACACAGATAAATTCATGACAAAACTGTGTTTTGGTGATCATGATGTGTTTGTAGATCTTACTTTACTGGACATTCTTCTTGCTTCAATTGTCCCTATCTATAATGAACTTGGCCCAATAATTACAGTGGAAAATATTTTTAAAAATTTACAAAAAATTTGTTAAAAATGACTATATAGGGCAATAACTCCTTAAAAAGTCAACTGACAATTTTGGTCATGTTGACTTATTTGTAGATCTTACTTTGCTGAACATTATTGCTGTTTACAGTTTATCTCTATCTATTATAATATTCAAGAAATTAACCAAAAACTGCAAAATTTCCTTAAAATTACTAATTCTTGGGCAACAACCCAACAACAGGTTGTCTGTTTTGTCTGAAAATTTCAGGGCAGATAGATCTTAACCTGATGAACAATCTCCGTCAGATTTGCTCTAAATGCTTTGGTTTCAGAGATATAAGCCAAAATCTACATTTCGCCCCTATGTATTATTTTTAGCCATGGCGGCCATCTTGGTTGGTTGGCAGGGTCACGCCACACATTTTTTAAACAAGATACCCCAATGACAATTTTGGCCAAGTTTGGATTAATTTGGTCCAGTAGTTTCAGAGAAGAAGATTTTTGTAAAGGATTACTAAGATTTACGAAAAATGGTTAAAAATTGACTATAAAGGGCAATAACTCCTAAAGGGGTCAACTGACCATTTCGGCGATGTTGACTTATTTGTAAATCTTACTTTGCTGAACATTATTGCTGCTTACAGTTGATCTCTATCTATAATAATATTCAAGATAATAACCAAAAACAGTCAAATTTCCTTAAAATTACCAATTTAGGGGCAGCAAGCCAACAACGGATTGTCCGATTCATCTGAAAATTTCAGGGTAGATAGATCTTGACCTGATAAACAATTTCTTTCCGTCGGATTTGCTCTTAATGCTTTTCTTTTTGAGTTATAAGCCAAAAACTGCATTTTACCCCTATGTTCTATTTTTAGCCATGGCGGCCATCTTGGTTGATTGGCCAGGTCACCGGACACATGTTTTAAAATAGATACCCCAATGATGATTGTGGCCAAGTTTGGTTAAATTTGGCCCAGTAGTTTCAGAGGAGAAGATTTTTGTAAAAGTTAACAACGACGGCGGACGCCGGACGCAAAGTGATGGGAAAAGCTTACTTTGCCCTTTGGGCCAGGTGAGCTAAAAAACACACCCCTGTTTTAGTTACAAAGTGCCGTAACTCAAAAAGTTTAAATCTTATTTTCACCAAAAAGTATACAGATCATTTGACCATCATAAAAAACAACAATATTAAGTTTCATGAAATTTAGATAAGTCGTTCTGAAGTTACGGTGCGACATGTTTACGTCAGACAGACGGACAGACAGACGGAAGGACAGACAGACAGACGGACGGACAGACGGACAGACACCGGACATTTGTATACAATAATACGTCCCGTCAAAATTTTTATGGGCGAATAAAAATCTTGGATCTGCCCCTTAAACATAAATTATACTTACGCTAATACAACCTGGTTCGGATAAGCTCACTGGCTGTACATTGTTACGAAAAGGATTAACATTGCCGACATAGGACCAACATCCACTACAAATGCAATTAAACACTATACAATATGTGTACAATACAAATTGTCAACCCAATATGTCCATATATTATTAATTCATATATTATAAAGTAATAATTAACTAATTTGATTCAATCAGGGATATTCACATGTTAAACTATATTTTCAAAGTTAGATAGAAAATGGCGAACAGCATAAAGCATATTGCACGTTTATGTTTAGAGTACTGTGGATTCATTATTTATTGGGTACCAATTTTCGTGAGTTTTGTGAGAACAGGTAAACCATAAAATCAAACGAATTACAAATTTCCAAAAGGCTTTTCTGCAGAGATTGGTAAAACAACAAATATCCATATAAATGGAAGTTTTCCTCAATCGACGAAAATTGATACACACAAAAAATTGTTTAATAACATTAAATGCAATTTATTTCCAGTTCAATATCAATAAAAATGTACAAACCCTTCATTTATAAATGTAATATCAATAAAAATGTACATACCCACCATTTATAAATGTAATATCAATAAAAATGTACATACCCACCATTTATAAATGTTATCAATAAAAATGTACATACCCACCATTTATAAATGTAATATCAATAAAAATGTACATACCCACCATTTATAAATGTAATATCAATAAAAATGCACATACCCACCATTTATAAATGTAATGTCAATAAAAATGTACATACCCACCATTTATAAATGTAATATTAATAAAAATGTACATACCCTTCATTTATAAATGTTATATCAATAAAAATGTACATACCCTTCATTTATAAATGTTATATCAATAAAAATGTACATACCCACCATTTATCAATGTAATATCAATAAAAATGTACATACCCACCATTTATAAATGTAATATCAATAAAAATGTACATACCCACCATTTATAAATGTAATATCAATAAAAATGTACATACCCACCATTTATAAATGTAATATCAATAAAAATGTACATACCCACCATTTATAAATGTAATGTCAATAAAAATGTACATACCCACCATTTATAAATGTAATATCAATAAAAATGTACATACCCACCATTTATAAATGTAATATCAATAAAAATGTACATACCCACCATTTATAAATGTAATATCAATAAAAATGTACATACCCTTCATTTATAAATGTTATATCAATAAAAATGTACATACCCACCATTTATAAAGGTAATATCAATAAAAATGTACATACCCACCATTTATAAATGTAATATCAATAAAAATGTACATACCCACCATTTATAAATGTAATAACATTAGAGTGTCCAAGAACTGTTGGGTTGAATCGGGAATCACTGGTTGTTACCCATTTGACACAGGTAAAGTCATTGACCTGTTTAATTGCTTTGTTTATCACTGTGACAGCACTTGAAGCTGTAATAAGAAACAAGAGGCTTTCAGATTGGCAACACACATGATTTTCCTGCACGAAAACGATATTTGAAAATCTGGACCCTCAAATAGGATTAAGTAAAAAACAAAATAAGTTTTGTAGGATTCCCAAATGGAAAGGCCAAAATCCATCTATGTATCATCTTTCAATACTTAAAGGTGTACAACTCAACAATGGGTTGCCTGATTAGTCTGAAAATTTCAGGGCAGATAGATCTTGACCTTATTAACAATTTTAGTTCGTCAGATTTGCTCTAAATGCTTTGATTTCAAAGATATGAGCCAAAAACAG